>NC_056748.1:753411485-753621485 GCF_019279795.1 Protopterus annectens
CTGCCTTTTTTAGCTTTTGTTCCCCCACTCTGTTACTGTGGACAATTAGGCTGAAGTTTACTTAGTTGTTTATACCAGAACTACCTAATTTAAGAGCTTGGCATGTAATGTTACCAGCTTGTGCGACCTTGACCTACTGTAAATGGTTTAGGCTGCCTCCATGAGTTCCATTATGGTCATATGTTGCACTGGTAAGCCTTTCTTCTGCGTTTGCTTCCTGTTCGTCAGATATAGATACCTTTTTTACATTTTTCTCAGAAGAGTTACATTCCTGCCCTATGAACTAGATTCCTCTAACCTCATGTATAGTACTGAATACTTGCTCTCTTATGATAAGGTCTTTCAACATATCAAAAGTAATACGTTGACATCATCTCACTTATTTCTGCAATTAAATCACTGACATTGTCTTTTACTTCTTGTCTGTGTTCTCTCCTAATCTCTTTTTAAGGGGATAACTTCAAATGTTCTCACTGTTTGTTCTCACAATTTCTAACTGGTATAATCCAGACAGTAATGGATTCTTCAGTTAGTAACCACATGCATTTACCTACCCATGAAAAGACATGTTAATAACCTCACCTACTGCCTTTAGTATGTTTGATGCTGACTGCAAGTCATACCTTTCTTTAAACACAGGAAAGAATTTAGTGCTGACCTTAAATCAATTGCTGAGTTTTCATCGCTGAAGACTTAGCATCTCTTCATCCTATTACCACTGTTTTTTGTCACTTATTGTTCATTATCCAGCACTGTAGATAGATCATGATGAAGTTTCTTTCCCTCATTTGCATCTTAAGCCTCTCTCTGGTCTTTGCTCCCTTTGTATGTTAAGCTGTTACATTCTCCAATATGCATTATTCTCTAGCAATTAATTAATCTCCCCCTGCAGCTCCATTTTGTTACAGTTCAGTATGTATTTCGATATTATGTCAGGATGAAATGAATTGTACCTTCAGGTCCATCAGGCTTTTTGTAGCTTTAATGATCTGAAAATCAACTGCATTCATTGCTAATCTCAACTCTTCTTGGAGAACACCATAAGGGAATCCCTTTGATTTACACATTTTAAGAAGTTGTGGCACTGAGACTTTGCCATACTTTTCAGAGTTTATTTTGCCCATTTCCTAACTTAATCTGTGGGAAACAATAAAAATAACTGCTCTGCAGTACATTTGCTCAATGTTTTCTGGAATTCATAAATTCCAACGTCCTGAATCAGCTTGTCCATACCCCCACCAGGGGTAGCAATATACTGGACATGGTCATTACCAATATGGTCAACCAATGTTCCACGCCAGAGGTCATCTCCTCGCTGGTCATATCTGACCACAAGCTAATCACCCTAGACATCAATATCCCTCCCTCACCCCCCATTAAGGAAACCACCATAAAAAACGTCTCCAAAGACAACTCCATGCTTCTTAAGACAGAAGTGGCAAGCTTCACCATACTCATACAGATGGAAAATAGAGGTACGACTGCTGACTCTTATATGAATGCACTGTATAACCACATATACGAGTGCATGGATCATGCCATCCTCAACAGAACCAAGACACTATCCTCCAAAAAAAAAGGAAGCCAATCTGGTGGTCTCCTGCCATAAACAAACTCTACAACAGAAGGAAGAAGCTGTTGCAAAAAATAGTAAAATCTCCTGATTGCAGGAACTCCCTGGTCAGCCTCAATAAGAACCTGAGATCCCTCATAAAATCCTCCAAAGCTAGTTATGAAAATAAAATCACCACTGATTCTAAAGACAACCACAAAGCATTCTACAGCTATGTCAAGAATCTCAATGGCGACACTCAGATCTGCTCTGAGCTACAGCACAATGGCACTAGATATACAGAACCAACTGATATTGCCAACATCCTGGCAGATAGGTTCAGCAAATATCACCCCCCCAAAGGACCCATCACTATACTGGAAGAATGCAAAGTCCCTGTAATCATGGCTGCACAAGTAAAGACCACACTCTCCAAAGCCAAGAACACAGCATCCATGGGACCTGACAACATCCCAGGCTGTGTTCTGCATGAAATACAGAATGAAGTGACACCCCACCTAAGTACCATGTTCAATCATAGCCTCACTTCAGGCTTTGTGTGACATTTATCCCACTCCACAAAGGGAGCACCAGCACGGACCCTGGGAACTACTGCCCTATTTGCCTGATGAGCCTGGTCTGCAAGGCCATGGAATGTATAATCTTGGAGCTTATTAACAAGGACATAGGTAACCTCCAAACTCAGGACCCCACTCAGTTTGGATTTGTAAAAGGTAGGTCATGTCTCCTAAACCTGATTGACTTCTTTGAAGCAGTCACCAGAGCCGTGGATGAGGGTAAGGTGGTGCACACAGCCTATCTTGACCTCGCCAAGGCTTTTGACACTATCTCCCACTCTGGAATTATAGATAAACTCACTAGACTGGGCATAAATCCCTATGTCACAAGATGGGTGGCCAAATGGCTCACTGACAGAACCCACACAGTGAAAGTAGCCGATTCCAAATCCACTTCAGACCAGTGACAAGTGGAGTACTACAGGGCTCAGTCCTGGGTCCACTCCTGTTTGTCATCTACCTCTCAGAATTCCAGGCTAATACAGCAGGTCTTTGGCTAATGAAGTTCACAGATGACTGCAAACTAGGTGCCATAATAGAATTGCCTAATGATGTGGACATTCTACAAAGGGGCCTTCACTGAGACAGATGCTTGGTGTTAAAGTCATGGCCTCAAGCTCAATGACAAGAAGTGCATTGTCATCCCCATTGGCAAAAACACTGTACCCATGAACTACCACATAGGCGGTAGCCTACTAAACACCGAAAGTATGATAAGAGACCTTGAGACACAGGTGGACAATAGTGTCTCCTTTGATAATCACATCGCCACAGTAGTCAGGAAATCCTTTTATGTGGCACACCTCACCACAAAGGGGTTCACCTCCAGAAAAAAAGACTTCATGGTTCCTCTCTGCTCATCCCTCATCAGAACCATTACAGAGTACAATGACCCATTTGGCATGTACCTCGCAAGACATCTACAACAACTAGAAAGGCCACAGAAATACCTCACTAAGAGGATTACCAGCCTCAAACGGATGCCATATGCAGACCGCCTCAAAAAACTCCAGCTCTACTCCTTTGCTTATCCCTTACTCAGCGGGGACCTCTGCCTAACATACAAAGCCATGTCAAACTCAGATCTTTTGGACATGCTAGACTTAAAGAAATCCCAATCCCTTCGAGCCACAGGCTCCACAGCAGACCTAAACCTTGCCACCACAATAAACAGAACATGCTGGAGGGATAGATTCCTATCCCAGAGACTTCCCATGCTCTGGAACAGACTACCCATTCATGTCAATCAAAGCTCTTCATTAACCCTCTAAGAAAAATCTCGACAATTGGATGGGAAATAGGAAATTCACCCCAGGGATCACTTCTGTGGCTCTACTAGACAGGGGCGCAGAAAAATAACTTTCTTGGGTGGTGAAAGCCAGGGAACTTTTTTGGCTAGGCTTATATAGGCCACAGGGCCGATAACCTAGTACCTACCTATGAACCTATATTTCTGTACAGTTCCTTTGTGGCTACAAGAATCATGCATACCTTTTGAAATAAAATTGTTTTGAAAACTACAGAAGTCTGGTTTACAAAAACCATACCACTGAGAACTAATATGGCAGGGATGGTCCTAAAAACATACTCTGACAATTATTTATTTATTTGTATTTGTTACCAGGAATGTCTGACTGGGCCATGAGCCCATTTTAAGCAGAGACCGGGGCGGGGGCTTTAGTACATTACAACAAAAAAAAAATTAAAGGAAATTTTTTACATCCCAATATAGTTATGTAGTACAATATAAAAAGAATCATTGCTTGTATGATCCTGAAAGGCCCGCTAGAAGAAATAAATGAATATTTAACAAAACTGTATTTGCACATTGTACAGTAACAGATTAACAGAAGTACCATGTTTGACATAAGCAAGAACACTGAGTTGGTGAACTGTAACATATTAACCTTCTGTATTCATAAAAAAAAAAAAAAAAGCACACAATTATATATTAGTGGTGTACAGAATGGTGTATACAAGGTTAGTGTACAGTATATAAGAGATAAAAGTAGAAAGGAAGTCTAAAATAATGTTTTTTGGG
Source organism: Protopterus annectens (assembly GCF_019279795.1). Taxonomy (NCBI): domain Eukaryota; kingdom Metazoa; phylum Chordata; order Ceratodontiformes; family Protopteridae; genus Protopterus; species Protopterus annectens. Next base: position 753,415,657 of record NC_056748.1, read on the forward strand.
GGGAGAGGAGTAATAGGTTTTGATGAAGAAAAAAATAGTTGCATGGTTGGGGAGAAGTTCTGTAGTGATACGTAATGCATACATGAAGTATATAGCCTTAGAAGTGTACTGTAAATGAACACTGCTGCTATGGGCTATTACTGGCACCAGCCACACCCAAATAAATTTACACTGAACAACTAAAAATTAGAGATAAGAATTCATCCATATCCCTCTCAGACCAATGCCTTTCAGTGCTGTCTTCCCAACAGTATAACTACTTCAAACCCACGTACACAGTGTTTGTAAGGAAGGTAATGTACTTATGTCATGATTCCATGACAACCCCCAGTATTAGTTCTTCTGTTGCTATGCTGATGTAGTGAAGTTATAGTATCTCTTTTTCTATTAATACTTCCAGTGTGAATTACTTCATGGTACTGCCAATAGAGTTAAGTTATTCAGTTAATTGTTCTACTGTTGAGACAATAACAACTGCCCTTGTTACTTCCTAATCATGTTTAGCTACCTGTCAGCTTTAACACATTTCTAATTAGTTCCAACCTGCACATAAATATATATCCTGCTGATATAAAAAATTTGCCCTATGTGTGAGTGTGTGCATGTGTGTGCCTTCTGTGGAAGGTTGGGTGCCAGGCTGGCAACTCAACACCGTAAAACTCCACTGCCAATCATGAGCGGACAGATGATCTGCTGTGGCAACCCCTAACCCGGAAAAAGCCGAAAGAAGAAGAAGATAAATAATGCAGTAAGCTGATGCTGTTTGCATTTCACTGTTTGGAAAATCACTACAAATTACTTCTTGTTTAATTGTTCTTAGCACATCATGCCACATACATGTAAAATCCTCTGGAAACATACTGCAGCAGTTAATATTCTTAAAAGAAAGATGAGGTACAAAAAAACCTGGTGTAGAAAGGCACCATCTTCAGTTTAGCTTTCCTACCCTTGCTTCATAGGAATCCTCAGTAGTGTGCTCGCATTCGCCTCAGCAAAAGTTTTATCTGTGTTCTGGTCAACCTCCAATAAACCAAAAGCTTTCTGATTGCCCTTCACTGTGAGACCCTGTGTCGATGGAATCCTAAAGTGCTTTGAGCTAAACTAGTGTATGTTAGAGTTATATTTAATCTGCCCTCTAAACTGAAGACATTTTTATATAACCTTTTACTGTAAGCATGCACACTACTGCCCCCCCCCCCATTTCTCTTCCTAATGTACTCCTAGGTCAATTACCTAAAACTACTTTCTTTCTCTTGGAGAAGGTTTACCTATGTACCTGCAACCCATACTTGTAATGTTTTCCCTATGGAAGTGATGGTCATTGTCACCACGCTGTACTAGATCAATAGCACAACATTTCTAGTTATTGTGAAGATACCATAATTCACTGACCTGGAACTGGCTGAGCTTGGTTTTCCAGATTGTTTTCTTGGAAGTCAGCCTGGTCTGGTTTTCTGGCTCCTTCTTCTCCAGTCGCCCTTGCTGTACTTGACTCTGGTCCCCTACCCTACACCCATTCCCACCCACACCTGACATCATCTCCTTTATAGCTAAACCTGCATTGCCCCTCCTTTGCACAAGCCAATTGACATCCCTACTCCTCTAGTCATACCCTGCATCACCATTAAATGTAACTCCCACACCAGTCCCCTGCTGAGCCTTACCTGCTATTAACTCTTCCAGTTACTCAGTTCATAAAACTCCTTCAGTCAATCCTGATTTCTTCTACTGACCTTAAATAAATCATTTACCCTTTAATTCTTTGTGATCTGAAACTAAATCACAGCTATACCTTTCAAAACTCTATTTTTCTCCTTCCTTTTTCTAATTTTTTTCTCAGCTCTCAATACTTCCCATAGTCCTCACCTGCTTACCACCCTATTTCCTACACTCTCTTATCTCGTTACACACCATACAAATAACTACTCCACTCCTATTTTCCCTTCTCTCTCTTTAACCTTTCCACTATATCATTTCACAAGTTCAAAGTATTGTACATACTGAATGCCCAACCTCTCATCAAAACAAACCATCAGTTCCTTTGCAAATGTTTCTTCCTACAAATACTTCAATGGACAATACTACTCTTATCTGGTGATAGTCACCCCAACCCAGGCCCTTGCCAACAGCACTCTAACCATACTTATACAGCACCCCCTCCCAACTGCCTCACAAATAATTTATTATAATCACAAGCCTCCAAAAAATCTATCTTTTTGTCAATGAATATACAAAGCAAGGTCAATAAAAGCACCCCCCTTCACACCTGGATTTCTCAATATAACCCAGATATACTCACCCTATCTGAAACATGGCTAAAACCTCATATTACAAACTGAGAAATTCTCCCCATGGTTATAATAGTCTTCAACTGGATAGAAGTAAAAAATAGGGTGGAGGAGTAGCTATATTCTACTCTGACCACCTCTTTCTTTCTCCCCCCTCTAAATAGCTATCCCAGATTTCTGCCCTGCTGAAATACTTATAGCAACCTGTAACCTAAATCAACAAAATAAACTTGCCATTGCAGCAATCTATATACTTCCAGGTAAAAACATTCCCATACCTGAGCATTTTTTTTCCTTGGATTTCTATATCCATTTCCTATGAAACCATAATCTTTGAGGATATAAATATTGAGTGGAACCTTGTTAATACTCCCACCAATATGCTACTCTATAAACTTTTATGGCTTTACCCAGCTGATCAACTCACCCATGCACTGGCAAAAAAATTCCCACAATGGCTCGGTCATCAATTAGATATTAGTATCCAACCCCTAGTGCTATCATAACCCTTTCACCCTACCTAGATCCCTTAGAGACCACCTCCCTACCTCAGTAGTAAGACACTCTCCCATTCTTAACATGAGCCACCAATACAAAGAGTCTTGTAACCTTAAAAACTACAATCCTATCACCCTAAACAAATTACTGTCCACTGTAAACTGGTCATTCATACACACATTACCCCTTGATGAGGCTGTCCAAAGTTCAAGAATATATTCCTAGAAACACTTAACACTCTGGCTCCCAGTAGAAAAATTAGACTAAAATGTAATTATACACCTTGTCTGAACCAGACAACTTGATTCCTTATGAACAACAGAGACATTGCCTGGAGAGCATGGAAGAAAAATAACTCAATTTTCCTCCTGAACTTTTATAAACAGCTTCACAACCAAACAAAAAAGCAGGTCCTACTGGACAAAAAAAATTTCTATCAAAAATCTCTTCCAACCCGAATAAATTCTGGCACTCAATAAACAAATTACTATCTCTAGGGAACCCCTCTTCACCAGACCCCATTCCCTAACAAACCTTTTAGTGAAACTGCAACTCTATTTAACTTTTTCATTGAAACAATAGAAAAGCTTACTAAAGCAGACACACTCTCCCTGCTATATGCTGCTCCCATACTTACTAACCTCCAAAATAATCTCTTAACCAAAGTAGAAACCTCCTATAACAAGACAGCCAGATTCACTGCCAGTAATAGCTACAAATCTCATCATTGTATATCCCTGAAAAGCTTTAAGATGGCCTGAGCTCCCCCACATGCTTCAAATATCACAACTATAAATTGCACATAGCATCCTGACTATCTCTAACTCCTGCCCTGCCCTCACATCCATACTTACACCCTATACACCCAGTCATGACCTCAAAAGTACACAACAAAATCTATGTCAGGTAACATTCCAAATAAAAATAATGGAAAAATACTTTACAGTCATTCAATTGCATACTCATGGAACAAACTTCCATTGTGCCTTCGCTCCACTACCAAAAGTGCAAATTCAAAAGGCAACTAAAAATTTAGTCCCAACATGCATGGATCTGCACTTGTCAGGAAATAACCTAATGAATCAGCCTGGTATTTCCTACCGAAACTGTCTACACATATTACTCTCTCTGCAGTTAATACCTATGCTGTTAAATGCATCTTTGTTGTACTATGTCATGATGTTACTCTTGACTGTATATCACATATTAGAAAATATTTTTTTACTTTAAGGCATTGCTATATTTCCTTGTATATAACTTAATGCTAACCAAATTTCTCAAACATATTGCTACTGCATTCTCAATTTACTGTATGTTTGCCTTGCAAATATTCCTATTGTATATTTCTCTTTATCTGTTTTTGTACTAAGTGTCTTACAACTTGAATTGCTAGTTTTTTTTTTCTTATTTTTACTAATTACTTTCCTGGAACTTTTCTCCTTGGATCTCTGCTGAAAATGTGGTCTCTGGGCCCAGTCAAACTAACCCTGTTAACAAATGTAAAAATAGAAATAAATAAAAAGCTTAGTCCTGCAAGTACTAAATCACAGTCAGTGTGTGTGTGTGTGTGTGTGTGTGTGTGTGTGTGTGTGTGTGTGTGTGTGTGTGTGTGTGTGTGTGTGTGTGTGTGTCTGTGTAGCGCGTAATGATTAAATGTGTAAGTCACTATGGAATCTTTCTCACTAGGTCTCTATGCAGCTGAACATTCCAGTCATCAAAATATAAATATATGCAAACTTAAAATTCCAGAAAACCATACCATGAGGTGCTAACCTCTTTAGCAGATCTGAAACTCATGAGAAAGGGATTTGCTCTATCTCTCAACAGACTAGGAAGTTTCAAAGGGTACATTTGGGGAAAGAAAGTGTTCTTGTATCAAAGTAGCAAGGCCTCATTTTTGGAATCAGTAGAAATTGCAGGTTACCCCACTAAACCATTCTGTAAGGGCAACAGGATGTCAGGAAGCCTTGCAGTAACAGCAGTACCTGTTTAGTGTACATTGGAATTAATAGGTGTAATCATAAAGAATATTCCCAGAAACTGCTGCAAATTGCATAAAACTTGAAGGAAGTAACAGGAATCTGAAACACCTTGGTTATACTTAGATTCATTTTCTATACCAACTGAAGGTGATAAAGATTTACCCCTTCTGCCAAAGACCTACTTGCAGTACTTTGTATTAAGCCAGAACTGAGCTCATAAGCTGATGTATTATTAAAAGAGAGTTTTCAGCAAAATCTAGTTTGCCAAATCCTAAGTAGCATTTTTTAAACAATTTATCCTGCAGACTGCAGTCTGTTTTTGTTAATGGTATTGGCAAGTAGGTTGGCAAGTCTGAAACTTAAAGAATTACTGAAAAATGTTCAGTGAATTATTGTATAACTTTTTTGAATGACTTGAGGCATATCTTTCATAGGCAGTAGGCATTTAATATAGTGATATACATCAGACAGTAAAAGAAAGTGTCAAAGACTAAATACTTGTTTTTTTATTGCCAAGTCAATGTTTAGAGCTGATAAACAAAATCAGCACTCCTGTCTATATGAGCCATGATTTTGCGTAATCCAAGAAAAAAATATATAGATATATATATTAGGGCTGCTTCCAAAAGGGGGAGGGTTGTTATTTCCTTACTCTAAGTAAGGTGTTATGTCATTGGAAATAAATTACTAAGAGCAAGAATCAGCGGAAGAAACCTTAAAAGTGACAAGCATGCAAGACAAAACCCTTCAACACAGGCTTACACAAATTTTCAAAAATGCATTCAGCGAGTTTGCTTTCTCTCAATAGATACTGATCTACAGAGTGGTGTCAGTTGATAGTACCCAACATATAATACAGTAACAATGTGATTAGGAATGCACCATTTGCCATGTAATTGACGAGGCACTGAAAGCAGCTGCAGCAACCTCAGAGGTTCCTCACAAGGAAAATACAGGGTGTCAACAACATGTCCTATGTGGATAGATTAAAGTCCTATCCTTTTACTCTGGCTTCCACCAACTATTAAGGGGTGACCTATGCCTGACTGACAAATCTAGCCTAGATGGAGCTGTTATACATCTGCAAGTTAAACAACATGAGGGTCACCCAATCTAGGCTCTAAACTTAGCAACTCAAATAAAACATGCTGGAGAGACAGATATGTGTCACAGAGATTGTCTCTTCTTTGGAACAGACTTCCTATTCACATTAAGCAGACCCCTTCCCTGGCCCTCTTCAAACGCAGTTTGGCTCAATGGATGGGGAATTTCAAATTCACACCTGGGGAAGTGCATACGTCCCTTATGAACAGGGGCAATCTGTAAACTACTCAAGGCATAGGCACAAATCCATGCCATCCTCTTGCCCCAGGGACCATATATTGGGTAAATTTAGATTATATTGACTAGGCTTGTAAGGGCTGTTAAGTTGTTAGCCTAGTAATCTTATATGAACCTATGATGATAACCTAAAATGCAATAAACACAAGCTGCATTGTAAAAACACTTACTGTAAAGCAAATCAGGACACATTTTTCAACTGTTCTAAAGGATTCTGTTGAAATCAAGTTGAAAATAATAAAATGATTTAATTTAACAGACCAGTTTTTAAAATATTTTTTTTATATAGACATTTTGACATACTTAGCTGCTTCTTGGAGAGAATAGGGCTCTAATAATTTACATTGGATGTAAACAAGTAAGGCTTAATATTTGAAGCCCTCCCGACAAGACATCAGGTTAGGAATCTGTTAAGTTCTATTTAACGATTTGCCTATGTGAAGGACTACAGAACCTTCAATGGGAGACACTAATCAGGCAGATAGTTGTCTGACAGACAACTATGGGAAAACTTCTGCAGTGCAAGAATCGTGGTTATACCAGAAAAACTTATGAAGACCACTGTAGTGCAAGAACCATGCTTACACTTTGTGCTATGAACTTGGACTTGATTTTATCAAATAAGACAGTACAGGCGTTGATGACGTTTGCATGAGAGCTATTGGCAGAGGTTTACTCCTACAGAACACAAATGTCGGATAGAACTATGTGACTGTATTTCACATAGTTTGCTTTGCAAAAAAAATGACAGTCACACAACTATATACTGCCTTATGCACTAAACCCCCTTTTTCTCTGGTGTTTCTGAATATAGACTACCTGCTGTAATTCTCAGAACTGCAATTAGATTCCCTGAAGTTGCAAGACCATTCTTTTGAGAACGGTTGAAGATATAATGTGCTCAAGGTTGTGTTATCTGGAGTATTTGCTTTCTTTTTGGAATGTGGGAAGCAGAGGGCAATATGTTGGTGGGGCAAGGGATGTAATATCCTGTAAAATACTTTGACTGTGTAGCATCAAATTCTAAAATTTTCTGTTTATTAGCTGGAATCAAATTTCATTTATCACAGATTCTAGTTTTTTTCTTATGATAGCTAGCAGTGAATTTAAGTATTGTCACTTGATCTATATTTAGGTTTAAATTTTAGTGAGGCAGTTATTTATTATCATGGGAACAAGCTGGTATTGCCAAGGGGTTGAAGTTCATAGCCACCAACTGAATTTTATAGAGGATATGTCAGAGACAGGGTCTATGGTTCTTGGATCTGCTCCACTGCTCCAAATAGATCTGATGGTCTCCAGAAGGATGGTCTCTCGAGTCACATCACTAAAAGAGCACACAAGTCTGAGTCACTAACCAATTCATCAAATACAACCTGACCTCAAGAGCACAGAGGGAATATGCACTGCTGCTCTGGGTATTTGTGTCCAACACCCATTCCCATATTGGGACTGCACAATGGCTACTTACACAGCTGTGCTGCTGGACTAGCACCAATGGCCCATTACTCACTGCTCTGTGTGAATGATAGTGCTTTCAAGTGTCACTTACCCATGTTAACTGCCTTTCAAACAAAAAACAAAATATTTATATATACACACATACATAGATTCATGCACACAGCCACACACACACACACACACACACACACACAAGCACACACGTGCACTTTCAGAGAAGGCTGTTAGAATTTCCTAATTCCCCACAACTGTAATCATGGCAAGGTAGTATTGCCATAACTACTACTGGAGTAGAGGCCTACCGGGGTAGTCCGGGGTTAAATGATACAAATTTAATTGTCCCCCTTTTAAGGCTGAAATATTATAAGCCTTTTTAAATTTTTAAATTGATATTTTAAATAAATATTGGAAGACATTTGATTCTAATTTTAATAGATTGCATTTTAGTAGGTTGCACTTTAAGTAATCTTGCTTATACGTTTGTATAGTTGTTAAACTTTATAGTTAGATGAAAATCATTGCTTGTTTTTTAACATGTGACACATTCAATTTTTTGTTTCACCTTGATGTGTTTAATTAAAGATTGTTTTGATGAAGTTCTTAGTGTAAGAATGAAAGCGCTTAACTATTAAATTGTTTTTCTGGCTTTCAGCGGTTGCTTCCTTATCCAGTCATTTGTTCTTTCTTACGTTTTACCAACCAAGTTGTTTCTTTAGACTTGTTTTCTGCAAGTAATAGCTGTTTGTAGAACAAATAGCAATGTTGGCTTTTTTCAATGTCACCATAGTGATAATTGACCTAGGACTATGAGTCTTTAATTTACATATTGCAAACTTTTATTGTTATTTTTCTCCACTGCCCCATTGTTGTGTTGCACTGTCTTTTTATATTTGACTTGGACCTGGTGTCCCACACCTTGGATAGTAAGGGGTCTTTGGACTAGTTCACTTACCTGGTTAGCAAACAAGAAATAAACAAAATGAATAAATGACAAAATACAGACTGTTGTGGTAGTTTGGTACAGCTTTTGTCTTTAGACATACCGCCAATACTGTAGTACTGCCTTTGCATACTGCTTTCTGAGACCTATGTTTTCTACACTGCCTTAGTGGGCAATGAAACCATATATGTTCTCTCTCTCTCTGGTTACACTTTAAACATTTAACACAAAGACCTGTGTATGTACCATAGACTGTGGCTTCTCCATTTTCCTTTGAATCCTGCTGTCATGTCTTAGGCTGCCCTCTTGGATTCCGTTATACCCAATGTGCATTGCTGGATACCCCCTTCCTAAGGAGTGGCTACCAGCTAGTTAGATAAAGGGCCCCTTCCTCTTTTCTCCTCAGTAGTGTAATACTCCTGGTCTGCCAAGTGAATCATCACATCTTCAGGAAGAGCACTAAGGACTTGTTCCCCCACCAAAAGATCTATGTGCATTTCTATGTGGTAAACTTACATCAACTCACTCAGTAAGCACTGATTTATGAAATGTATTCAGTCACACTGTTATTTGCCTTCCCTCTGTACTCTACACATTTCTGCCTGTACAGTTCATGAACCAGTTTAAAATGCAAGCAGATATTATTCAACTTTTGTACAGTTTAAACAATATCATTAAGTTTTGAAATAGTATGCACTGCTTTATTTGTAAGCAAAGGAATTAACGTTGTTACTCACTGCCGTTAGACAACATGGTGTTAATTACATACCCTTTCAAATGCCATTGTAAAACTATCAAAATCACCCCTCCCCATGTTTCACATGCCCCTGCTGAAGTCTGGGCATTTGTCACTTGCCATGGCACTGCATCCCTCCCTGCTCTGCCTCTAGCTCCTGCAATGTCTCACCTGCTTTGATTTATGAATTTTTGACTCCCAATGTCAGCCTCTTTAATTCTACTTGGGGGTTGCGGTCCACTGTGGATGAAATATATTGTCCTGTGTCTGCTTCATGAATAAATATATATTTGGAGATGAAGTGATTTGGAAAGGTGAAAAATTCTTAGGCAGGGGATTATAGAATATATCCACAGAGAGAGATAGTCACACCAATGAATAATTTACTATTTGCTCCTCCAATGCAATGAATACATTATACAATATACTTGAAATAATGCACTCCAAGTGTAATCCTATATGATAACAAAACATACTGAAACAACAACATAGATGGTATAACAGCAAAGTGACAGATGATGGTGGAGGAGACGCTTGTACTATGCTATGACAGTCTATATCAGTAGTACATTTTAAAATATAGTATTACTCCAGTAAAAAACACATCAATGAAATTAAGTTACTAATTCAACATTTCACCAGTCTGAGGTATAACACAACCTTAAAAAGAATGGTAGATCGTTTTTCTCTTTTTCAAGGTCAGGCAATGTTAAAGTTTGGGGATATCTTCAAATGCACACACAGTTTGTTGTAGCTGTATTAAGTGATAACTTAAAATACAAAATTATTAATTTGATTTTAGTGAGTGTAGTTTTGCCAAAATGTTACTGATATGCCATGAACACTAAATATAGTGAGTTAGAATAAAAGAGGCTATTATATTTTTAAAATAATATACTGAAAATGCTGCAAAACCATTCACTCTAGATTAAATATCTATCTGTCTCTCTATCTTTAAGTGTCCCCTTCAGAATATCAGAATTTCAGGATGTTGAACTGCATATTGATATTATATTATTATATTATATAATAAGGAACAAGTCCTTAATATTATAATTTAAAATATAGTATTACTCTGCAAACTGGCTAAAGGACAGAACCCATAAAGTTAAAATCGCTGGAGCAATGTCAGACTCAAAGCCAGTCACAAGTGGTGTCCCACAGGGATCTGTCCTGGGACCCCTCTTGTTCAGCATTTACTTCTCAGATGTTAAAGCAAACATGGGAGGGCTGTGGCTGACAAAGTTCGCAGATGACTGCAAACTAGGCGCCATAGTTGATACACCAGCAGACACACACATCCTACAAAAAGGCCTCACAGAAATGGACAGCTGGTGCCGGAGTCACGGCCTTAAACTAAATGCCAAAAAATGTATAGTCATCCCCTTTGGGAAAAACAAAGTACCCACAAATTATCACAAAGACAGCAACTCACTGAGTACGGAAAAAGTAATCAGAGACCTAGGGACCCAAGTCGACAGCTACCTCTCATTTGACACCCACGTTGCCAAAGTGGTTAGAAAAACATTCTACCTTGCACAGCTCATCATGAAGGGATTCACATCCAGATCCGGGGATGTCATTGTACCCCTATATTCCCCCCTCATCAGACCCATGATTGAGTACAATGCCCCATTTGGTATGTACCTCACCTGGCATTTGCAACAGCTGGAGAGACCACAAAAGTACCTCACCAAGAGGATCAAGGGTCTCCAACATATGTCTTATTCTGCCAGACTAAAGAAACTTCAGCTCTATTCAGTAGCATACCGCCTGCTCAGAGGTGATCTCTGCCTAACGTACAAGGCCATGTCAAATCAGGATCTGATGGACATGCTCCACCTCAAAAAATCCAAATCCGTCAGGACCACGAGAGCTAAAGACTTAAACCTCGGCACAAGTATGAATAGGACATGCTGGAGGGATAGATTCATAACCCAGAGGCTTCCCATGCTTTGGAACAAGATCCCAGTTCGTATTAGGCAGAGCCCTCACTGACTCTCTTGAAGAGAAATCTTGATGAGTGGATGGGAGATCGTAAGTTTACCCCAGGGGTCACATCTGTGTCACTGCTAGACAGGGGCACAGTAAACTAATTCTATTATATAAGGGGACCTTCATTGTGTCACTGCTAGACAGGGGCACAGTATTCTAAATTTATTCTGTACATTTTTTGTACCATTTCATGGGGTGGCAAAAGCCACATCACTATGGCTAGACTTACAAATGCCCCAGGGCAGATAGCCTAGTACTATACTATGAAACTATGAAACTATATAACTGAGACCATATGATCGACATTCTAAATCTGTAGACTGTTTGAACTGGGATTATAAAAAAGTGAGGATAGGGGGATTTGCCCTTTTTCCCACTGTAGTGTGATCTTGGAGTTGGTATATATCATTAGCTGGGGGTTTGGGGGGTGGCAAAAACACAAATACATTTTTGTCGTTTTCAATGTTTTGTAATGTTGATCATATAGGTTCAACACATGAGGCTTGATGTCAAATAAAAACAAATTACAACACAGGAGGCTCAGATGCAAAAGTTTACTAGTGTACACCAGGAGGCAAAAAACCATACAAGTACAGAGTTTTGTCTGACATGATGCAGGAAGTACATGATTTTATATAGTCTTTACATTTAAGCTGTGCCCACCTTACTGACGTGGTTAGTCACAGGGCACCTACATCACTATGGTCTACAATATTTTATTCATAAGAAAAAGCTGATGTTATACATTTTAAAAGTTTTCCCATGAGAATAATACAGCCTTGCAAAGCACCTGGTTCATTATAATGTCTTTCTGTAAATGTTTCTTTCTCCCAAGGTCTCAGGCTAGCTCGAATACAATGGTCGGTTCACTTTCACAATACTCTTCTCTGTTCTTCTTGCAATTTTCCCTTGTAGCAGCTGTGTCTTATCTTTGATACATTCACAAGGTCAATTATCTCAGAGGAAGGAATACGAATATTCAATGCTTTATACATTCAATTTTGCTGACCCAGCAGATAATCATTAGTGAGAAACATAAGCTTGCTGGGCTAGCTACTGCCAGGGTCAGAGTTCAAACACACTGCAGTTCCAAGCTTCAAGCAACTACATGTAAAATCATTCTTATTGCCATATTGTAAATAGAATAAAATGCATTATATACTACTTGCTTTTAAACTAGCACTTTATACATGTTTAAATACATATTTTTCTAACATTTCCCTCCTTTTAATACCTTTTATTTTATTCAGAAACATAAACAATGTTATTTCGTCTCCTAGCCTTTTCCTTTAAGGATTTTTAACTAGGCAAGTCATTTAGTTTATATTTCGGAACAAGTTTCATCTGGAATCAATAGGTTCAATTCAATGTCTTGATACAAGGTTTCAGTTACAGATATATCAACAAAATCTTTTACTAATCTTTTCATACAGGGAATCCCGCAACAGACACATGCTCCCAATAGGAGCAGACCAACACAAATAGCAATCAAAATATTCATTAGGATAGAACCCCACCCACCAAATAGACTCTGGAAAAAGTTCGTCAGTGGGTTTGGGCCTGGTTCAGTCATGGCCGATACCTGCTGTATTACCTCTAGGTGGTCGTTAATTTCATGTCGATTGTCTGGTATATACGCACAGCATTCTTTTTTGATAAGCGCGCAAGTACCACCTCTCGCTGCCAGGGTGAAGTCGAGAGCCATTCGATTTTGTAGTACAACAGTTCTCATTGCATTCAGTTCATCAGTCACTAGTTCGAGAGCAGAAAAAGTTGCGTTACTCATTACTTCGAGAAGCTTTGACAGTTTTTTCAACTCCCAGATCGATTTGACTGCTCCGTATGCTGGAAGTATCCCAGCCCAGGATATAACACTGTCACTCAAGTCCATATGAGTCAATTTTTCTTTATTTTTCACAGAATGATGGTCCTTTCAACCAGCTTCGATTTTTCCCATTGGATTTACAGGTTTTCCGATAGGATCCTCAGATTTTCGGGCTATATCTCTTACATTTCGTATCTTACCTAGAGGTAATTCTGCAGTATGCCTTATAGCTGGAACCAGATAACCCAAAAAACAACTGCCGGACCAATTCTCAGGTAGCCATTTGTATGCCTTTTTCCCACAAATAAAATAACAGTTTTTTACTTTGGTACTGATACGGGTTAGCTCTGAATGAAACATTTTTTTGTCTATAACAGACAACTGTTTATGCATGACAGGATTTCTCTGCACTTCACTTAATGTTGTTTTCATTAAGCTTAAATATGAATCATAATTTGTGCTACAAAGAGTGCTTTTATCTTTAGTCTTAATATAGCATTTATAAGATACAGTTATGTTACAGTTACTCCAACCCACTTGGAGTGTATCGTTCTTATAAAAACATACAATTCCCCTCTGTGTAATAGGCAAATACAATGCAATTTTGTCCTGTGATTTTACAGAACCTGTATCGAAAAGTAAATTTTCCCAAGTCTCATTTATCCCCAAGGGGACAGCGGATATCAACAATCCTCCATATGCTGTTGGTATGGCAGTACAAACCCAGCAATTTGAAACGTTCATAGTCTCTACATATACACGCTTTATAGCTAGGTATGTGTTAAAGTTTGGATGCCAGTCTATAGATAGTTCATCACGTTTCTCTACTTTCACCTGTGTGGTTATATGTAGGAAGAACCACAACAGAAGGAAAGTCAACACAATCATAGTCAATAGATGCATAGTTAGCAAGATGATTAAACAATATCTTCGAGGTTGATCTGTGTTTTTACTCATTTTGCTCTTGGTCATCCTGCCTTAATTGTGTGTCAGTCACAAAATGTTTATCAAGCTGAAAATTCTTTACCGGTTTACAGTGCGTCAGGTGGACCCAGGACGACCTCTCAGCAACTTTGACTGCAGTAGGCGTTGCCAACAGTACCTGGTACGGTCCTTCCCACTTTGGACTCGCCCAATTCTTCCTCTTCGTGACCTTTAACCAAACCCAGGACCCCGGGGTCAGCACTGCTTCCAACGGTCTGGTCTGTCTTTTATCTGAAAAAGAGTTCAACTGCAAAACAGTTTTATTAGTTAACATTTTCCTAACATAACTAGCTAATGAGCTGTCAGCCTCTAATTCTGCAGGCATGAGAGCTTTCCATTGTGGCACATAATATGCCCTTCCAAATATCACTTCAAAGGGGGTTAAACCCTTTACATTTGGAACTCTTCTCATGCTCAGCAGTGCCAAAGGCAAACAGCAAATCCAATTCTTCTGTGTTTCCCCCACCAACTTCCTTAACTTATTTTTTAGAATTCCATTGTACCTTTCCACCAGTCCTGCAGACTGTGGGTGGTAGGCACAATGATTCTTCAAGGAGATCCCAAAGTATCTCCCAAGTTGGTGAATCGTCTGATTCACAAAATGTGTCCCATTATCACTATAGATCCTTTTCGGTATGCCAAATCTGGGAATTATTTCTTTTATTAAGGCCTTTGCCACTGTTGCTGCATCCGGATTTTTAGTTGGAAAAGCTTCTACCCATTTGGAAAACATGTCTATAATTACTAAACAGTATTTTTCCCTTCACATTTGTTCAATTCTATGAAATCCATACAGATAGTATGGAACGGATATGGTGGTACAGGAAAACTCCCTTACTTGGGTTTGAATGCTCCTTGTGCATGATGTTTATTACAGACATGGCATGCTGCACAAAATTTTTGTGTATAATTTGTAAAATCATATGTTTGGAATACACGATTCACTAACTGTACCATCCCCCCTGTTGAGACATGGCATTGCCCATGGCTCAACAAAGCTCCATATTTAAATAAATTAGACGGCAATATTGTTTTTTTTTTTTTTTTTTTGGAGATATACAGTCTATTTTTGAGGATTGCACCTTGTTTTTTTCATTTTTGTTTTTCAGCTTTTGTAGTTAATGTCTGCATTGTTTTTAACATTTTTAAATTTAAAATTTTAGAGGGTTGTAATTTTTCGGTTAAAAGTAAAATTTTTGAGTCTGAGGCTGCTTGCTTTGCAGCTGCATCAGCTCTTGCATTTTCTTTTGAAATTGCATCCTGTTGTTTTGTATGAGCTAAACATTTACAAATAGCTACCTTAGTAGGTAACTGAATGGAATTTAACAAGTTTAAAATAAGTTGCGCATGATTAATCGGTTTGCCAGTAGATGTTATTATTTTTTTATTTTTTTATTGTTGTGCAAAAACATGCACTGTAGAGAAAGCATACTGACTATCAGTATATATGTTTACACATTTATTTTTTGCTAGAGTACAAGCCCGTGTTAAGGCTATCAGTTCTGCTGCTTGAGCAGACAGGTTATGCTGTAAGGGTTGGGCTTTTAAAATCTCTGTATTTGTGACAACTGCATACCCTACTAGATTTTTTTTTTGTAGGACCCTTTTTGCATGAACCGTCCACATAAAATGTTACTTCAGTGTTATTTAAGGGCATATCAGTGAGGTCTTGTCTGGGCAAAGTTATTTGCTCAATTTTCTGCAGGCAACTATGCGGTGTGCCATCCACAGGAGTTGGAAGTAACGTTGACGGATTTAATGTTGTACAACGTTTAATTACCATATGAGGTTGGCTCAGCAGTATGGTCATACATGAAAGATGTCTAGCAGGAGATAGATATGCTATTTTTTTTTGCAGTAAAATTATTGTGACTGCATGAGGCACTCTCAATGTGAGAGGGTGGAACAACACTACTGAGGCCGAAGCCTGTACTGCCATTGCAGCTGCGACTACTGCTTGCACACAGTGAGGCAATGATTGTGCCACTGGATTTAACTGTGATGAATAGTAAGCTATGGGGCGTTGCTTATTTTTATGCTGTTGCGTTAAAACTGACGTCATGTATTTTTGCTTACAATTTACGGTCTGAAAAAATTTTTTGTGATAATTTGGTAGTCCTAAAACTTGTGATGAAGCTATTAATTGTTTTAGTCTGCAGAAAGCTGTTTCTGCTTTAGGTGTTCATTGTAATACATTTTGTGCTGCCATTGGTGTTTTATATATTAAATTAGCCAGTGGAGCAGATTTTAAAACATAGTTTGATATCCAGCTTTGACAAAAATTAGTTGTTTTCAAGAAGGACATTATTTCCTTCTTGGTTGCTGGTTTGGGTGCCTGTAAAATTACTGTTTTTTTGTCTTATTTTACCTTTTTTGGATATTACATATCCTAGGTATTTAACCTGTTTTTTTTAAAGTTGTAACTTACTTTTGTTTACTTTGTGTCCTTGTGCTGCTAAAAAGTTTAATAATGCTATTGTATTTTCCCTGCATTGATGCTGGGTAGGGGCTGCTAGCAAGATGTCATTTACATAAAGTAGAATTTGACTACCTCCTGGTGGAGTAAACCCTGCCAGGTTGCTTGCCATTTCTTGTGCAAATATCGTTGGACTTTTACAATATGCCTGCGGTAGCCGAGTATAGGTATATCTTTTACCCTGAAATGTAAATGCAAACCAATACTGGCTATCAGGATGTATAGGTATTGAAAAGAAAGCATTGCTTATATCTACCACAGTAAAATATTTTTGTTGTGGTTTTAAATTATTTAACAAAGTGTGTGGGTCTGGCACCGTAGGTGCTCTGGGTATTATTGCATTGTTTACAGCTTGTAAATCCTGTACCATCCGCCATTCCCCGTTTGCTTTTTTTAACAGGAAATAGAGGTGTGTTACATGGTGAATCAAGAGATTTTACCAGTACTCCTTTCTTGAGTAATGCTGCTATTATAGGCTTGATTCCTTGCTCTGCATTTTTTCTCAAGGGGTATTGTTTTTTTTGTGGTCTAAATGCTGATTTTGGTGTAATAGTTACTGGTCCTGCTGTTTGAATAAGTCCTACATTTGATTTACCTGTTGTCCAAAGAGTGTTTGGCATATTATACAAGGCTTTTTTTTCTTTCTTTTAATAAGAATGCTAATCAGCTGTCTTTACTAGTTTGTAAGTGTACAGCTGGATGTGTCTGTGTTAGTCAATTTAATTTTTGTTTTTGTATTTTCTGTTCTGATAATTCTAAATCAGTTTGTTTTTCCCATTTTGTTATTTTTTTTTAAGTCTGCCCATTTTACATCCTTATTTTTTGTCAAGCTGACATGTGGTAGTCTATTAGATTTGTACAGTGTTATGAATTCCTGAGGTAGTGAACAGCTTACCACACTGTTTTCTTCAGTATTCTAATACAAGTTTTGTAATACTAATCTGTTAGTAGGATTTTTGAACAATTTTTGCTCATATTTTTTATTAGGTCCTGGCATGCTACAGTAGTATAGAGTACAATGTAACAAATGCTGTTGATCAGTGTCAAGGGAGGGGGCCTTACTGATGGCTACATTCATCAGTTCTCCGGTTACTGCCCCTGGACCAGTCATAACTAGGTCCTGGCTGTACCAGTAAAAGGTTTCACCCTCCGGTTGCACCACAAAAGTATTCATTTGTCTTTGTGCTTCCTGCATAGTGGGGACTACAGCTATGCCAAATATCTGCATAAGATTTTTTCCCAGTAGGTTTTACTGGACATTTTGCAGAAACTACAATTTTACTTTTCTGAGTCATGCCTGAAACAGGGTCAGTTATTGTTATATCATGGGAGAGTGGCTCCCTATATAGCTGTCCATTTGCTGCTTTTACTAATATATAGTCAGGTGATTCAGAATATTTTGGTAACTTTGAAGGGTGTATCAAAGTTCGTGATGCTCCTGAGTCACACAAGAATTTCATTTCCCTTCCTTTCACCGGAAGTGTAACTTCCGGTTTTGTGTCTGCCAAATAGAGCTCCAAGCTCAGTAATGCCAAATCTAAAATTTCACTTTTTTCATCCTCTACATCTGTTTGCACTTTCTCTGTTCCTTCCACTACATTTACGTTTGCCCTTTGTTTGTTTTTCTTCCCTGATGATTTTTGATTTTTATCACTATCATATAGTCAGTCCTCATTATTTTTATTTTCTGTAGTCACCTTTTTATTTAGCCTGCAATCCCTTGCTAAATGTCCTTTTTTACTGCACTTAAAGCACTCACCTTTTTTTTTTCTTTCTTCAAAATCTTCTGACCTTTTGTCAGATTGTCTATTTCCCTGGGTATTTTTCTTACCCTTTTTACCTGACTACTACAAAGACCTCTGCTCTGTCTTCAGCTGTGAAGACCTGTGTCTTTTTTTCTTTTTACTATTAAAGTGTCTTTCAGCATGTCTGGCATATTCAAGTAAGGCTTGTAGCCTGCTTGTTCGATGATCTATCATATGCTTTGTAATAAAGCTACTGATAGGTGCAATGCAACCTTTCAAAAATGCATTTTTCAGTTGCTGTTCATACGAAGTATCATGTGTCTGATTTTCAGGAATAGCCATACCACTATGGTTATTGAAACATTTCAATAATCTACCATAGTACCCATCTACAGTTTCACTCTCTTGCTGTATGCATTGATTAATGCAAGTCCAATCTGCCCTAGGTTTCCATTTGTCAGAAATTCGGTCTGTAAGACCTTTCACTCTGTTGTCTAATTTTGCGTCACTATGTGGGAGTGGTTTAAGCTCTGCATTACGAGGATTCCAGGTGCCACAAATCATGTGCCAGTCTGGACCCACAATCTGTCTGACTACCTTTTCTACTTCTTCCCCATTTAAGTGGTAACTTAATCTCATACCTTGTAAATCTTGTAAAAACTTTGTGTAATTAACTTTTGGATGAGGGATTCCCTCTGTAGCCTTCCGAATATCTTCCGGTGTCCATGGTCTATACACTAGAAGAGTTGGGTCCTGCCCTTCCTGTCCTGCCTGAGGATTTGGTACCCCGATTAGTGGACAGATTTCTTCCTCACTTTCTTCTAGTGTATTTTTCCCTATTTGATATAAATCTGTGTCCCCTAGTGTTTTACGTGTCCGGGACCTAGTTTCAATAGGATCTCTAACAAATGGTTTTAGTACTCTTGTAACTTTAGGATAACGTGGAGGTGGACCAGCTTGTCCTCCTGCTTCATATCCTAAAAAAGGCATTGGAGGGGGCGGAGGGGGAGGGGCCGTTGCTATTACTGTATTATTATCCTCTTTATCTAAAAATAACGTTTTTGTATTTTTAGCTTTCTGTTCCCTTCGGTTTACTTCCTCAATCCACCTGTGTGCTTGAGGAATGCCTAATCGCCGTTGCTTTTTTGCCTGACCTTCTGCGTCAGATTTAAGCTGTTTTAAAAGTTTAACTAATGAGATCTTGTTTAATTTACCATCAAATCCGTATTTATTAACCCATTTTGTATAATACCTTACATTATCAGCCCATTGTAATTGCATATATTTTGCGTCATCAGTTAGGGGCGGATCTCGCGATTTTTTAGTGCACTGATTTTCCATTGTAAAAAATGTTACGTAACCCTTTTTTCACCACGTGGTATTTCAGTTCCTTACACAGTTTATCTAGAATAACTGCCTACCTTATTCTGTTTCCCTGATTTCTGACAAAAATATACAGTAATTTCCTTATGTCCCTGATCTGTATAACAAATCTCTGACAATGACATTTACTGTAACCTAGTCCCTGATCTAAAACAGAAAAAAAGGCAAATATTTCCTACCTGAGCCTCCTGGGTCGACCAGTTCGAAACCGTTCTTCGGCCGCAGATCAGAAAGTGGCCAGCCTCTTAAAACGACAATTCAGTTGGAGGTCTTTGTGCTTCAAGAAGAACCGTTTTGGTAACTTCTCCTGCGCAGTATTCGACCACCGATACACTCTGACCTGCAGCTTACCAAGGGAATTCCGGTTTAAGAAGGACCAAGCTGTCAAATAAAAACAAATTACAACACAGGAGGCTCAGATGCAAAAGTTTACTAGTGTACACCAGGAGGCAAAAAACCATACAAGTACAGAGTTTTGTCTGACATGATGCAGGAAGTACATGATTTTATATAGTCTTTACATTTAAGCTGTGCCCACCTTACTGACGTGGTTAGTCACAGAGCACCTACATCACTATGGTCTACAATATTCTATTCATAAGAAAAAGCTGATGTTATACATTTTAAAAGTTTTCCCATGAGAATAATACAGCCTTGCAAAGCACCTGGTTCATTATAATGTCTTTCTGTAAATGTTTCTTTCTCCCAAGGTCTCAGGCTAGCTCGAATACAATGGTCGGTTCACTTTCGCAATACTCTTCTCTGTTCTTCTTGCAATTTTCCCTTGTAGCAGCTGTGTCTTATCTTTGATACATTCACAAGGTCAATTATCTCAGAGGAAGGAATACGAATATTCAATGCTTTATACATTCAATTTTGCTGACCCAGCAGATAATCATTAGTGAGAAACATAAGCTGCTGGGCTAGCTACTGCCAGGGTCAGAGTTCAAACACACTGCAGTTCCAAGCTTCAAGCAACTACATGTAAAATCATTCTTATTGCCATATTGTAAATAGAATAAAATGCATTATATACTACTTGCTTTTAAACTAGCACTTTATACATGTTTAAATACATATTTTTCTAACACTTGATGTTCTGGAATGTCAATAAAACAATATAGATTGTATGTATGAATATATATTAAAGGAAGGCCTTCGGTAAATTTGAAACACAATGCCCATGACTGTAGACTGTTTAGCACACAGAGCAAAAGAAATTCAAGTAAAATATTTTCAGCTGTTTCTAAGCATAGGATCTAATAAAGATTTACAATGCATTTATTCAGAGTTAATGCTGCTCAATGCCAGAAGTCTAAATCTCAAGATGCAGGCACTCGATGCACTCCTCAGCATGGAGAACATCAACGTCTGTGCAGTAACTGAAACCTGGTTCAAGGCTCCTGAGAGCACCCCAGCACTACCAGGCTATACCTCGTATCATGCTTTTCGGCCCCAAAACCCTGGCCGAACCACAAAGGGAGGGGGAGTGTCCATATTCATCAAGGACACCCACACCTCCAGGTTAGTAGCAACACATGAAGCATCAGAGACCATACAGGTGCAACTAACCATAGGCAAAACTGCTATACAACTGGTAGCATGTTACAGACCACCCTCCCAATCTCAGGAACCCCACTCAGCCTTCCTGAAGACATTGGAGGATATGAATGTATCACAAAATACCATCATACTGGGAGACTTCAACTACCCAAACATAGATTGGGTACATTATTCTAGCCCTAACACCCTAGCCCAAAGGTTCCTGGAATTCATAAATTCAAATGCACTGGAACAACTAGTCACCTCTCCCACTAGGGAGATAATATACTAGACCTGATCATCACAAACATGGGGACAAAATGCTCCACACGGAGGTATACCCCTCACTAGTGAGATCTGACCACAAACTAATCACCCTGGATATACATATCCCACCTCCACCCCAGCACAAAAGACCACAGTGAAAAACTTCTCAAAAGCAGACTTCACTCTTCTTAAGACTGAGATGGTATCCTTTAAGCCCACTGGGCCAGTGGATACCACATCCCACAATGCCGAATCCTTCACAAATGCTTTCTATGGACATCTCCAAGAATGCATGGATCATGCAATCCCAAATAAATCCAAGTCCCTCTCCACCAAAGGCAAGCGTCCTGTCTGGTGGACCTCAGCCATTAACAAATTGTATAACAAAAGAAGGAAGCTACTGCATGTCAGAACAAAATCCCATAAAGGGAAGACATCTCTGATCAACATTAGCAGAAAACTACATTCTCTCATAAAAACATCCAAGGCCAACTTTGAGAGAAAAATCACTAAGGACACTAAAGATAACCACAAAGCCTTCTTCAGCTATGTTAGAAACCTGGGTGGAAACCCTCAGATATGCTCAGAGTTAGTTCACAACAACAAAAAATACACTGAACTCACAGATATTGCCAACATTCTGGCTGACAGGTTCAGTGCAAATTTCTCCCCTCCCTCACCCCCAAAAGAAGAAATACTTATCCCAGCTGAATGTAATCTCCCTGTCATCTCAGATGTCCAAGTGAGAACTGCCCTCAACAAAGCTAAAAACACAGCATCAATGGAACCTGACGGTATCCCGGGTTGCGTGCTACGTGAACTCCAAGAGGAGCTAAACCCGCACATAAAAATGCTATTTAACCTTAGCCTTACTACAGGATATGTACCTGAACACTGGCGTACAGCAACAGTGGTCCCACTCCACAAAGGGGTACCTCTACAGACCCTGGGAACTACCGCCCCATAAGCTTAACCAGCCTGGTCTGCAAAGCTATGGAAAGAATCATTATGGAACTCATAAACAGAGACATAGGGGACCTACAGACACTTGACCCCACCCAGTTCGGCTTTGTAAAGGGCAGATCCTGCCTTTTGAACCTGGTTGACTTTTTTGAAACAGTCACTAGAGCCATTGATGAGGGCAAAGCAGTCCATACAGCCTACCTGGACTTGGCTAAGGCCTTCGACACGATACCCCACTCAGGCATCATAGATAAGCTCAACAGCTTAAACATAAACCCTTATGTCACTAGATGGGTTGCAAACTGGCTAAAGGACAGAACCCATAAAGTTAAAATCGCTGGAGCAATGTCAGACTCAAAGCCAGTCACAAGTGGTGTCCCACAGGGATCTGTCCTGGGACCCCTCTTGTTTGGCATTTATTTCTCATATGTTAAAGCAAACATGGGAGGGTTGTGGCTGACAAAGTTTGCAGATGACTGCAAACTAGGCACCACAGTCAATACACCAGCGGACACATACATCCTACAAAAAGGCCTCACAGAAATGGACAACTGGTGCCGGAGTCACGGCCTTAAACTAAATGCCAAAAAATGTATAGTCATCCCCTTTGGGAAAAACAAAGTACCCACAAATTATCACATAGACAGCAACCCACTGAGTACGGAAAAAGTAATCAGAGACCTAGGGACCCAAGTCGACAGCGGCCTCTCATTTGACACCCACGTTGCCAAAGTGGTTAGAAAAACATTCTACCTTGCACACCTCATCATGAAGGGATTCACATCCAGATCCAAGGATGTCATTGTACCCCTATACTCCTCCCTCATCAGACCCATGATTGAGTATAATGCCCCATTTTGTATGTACCTCACCCGGCATTTGCAACAGCTGGAGAGACCACAAAAGTACCTCACCAAGAGGATCAAGGGTCTCCAACATATGTCTTATTCTGCCAGACTAAAGAAACTTCAGCTCTATTCAGTAGCATACCGCCTGCTCAGAGGTTGATCTCTGCCTGACGTACAAGGCCATGTCCAATCAGGATCTGATGGACATGCTCCATCTCAAAAAATCCAAATCCATCAGGACCACGAGAACTAAAGACTTAAACCTCGGCACAAGTATGAATAGGACATGCTGGAGGGATAGATTCATAACCTAGACGCTTCCCATGCTTTGGAACAAGATCCCAGTTCATATTAGGCAGAACCCCTCACTGACTCTCTTCAAGAGAAATCTTGATGAGTGGATGGGAGATAGTAAGTTTACCCCAGGGGTCACATCTGTGTCACTGCTAGACAGGGGCACAGCAAACTAATTCTATTATATAAGGGGACCTTCATTGTGTCACTACTAGACAGAGGCACAGTATTCTAAATTTATTCTGTACATTTTTGTACCATTTCATGGGGTGGCAAAAGCCACATCACTATGGCTAGGCTTACAAATGCCCCAGGGCAGATAGCCTAGTACTAAACTATGAAACTATGAAACTATGAATAAGGTAATCTATGGTTTCAGTACAGGTAATTCCTTGAATTAAGATTTAATAAGGTAATCTATGGTTTCAGTACATGTAATTCTTTCAACTAAGATTTTTTTTTACTTCTTAAAGCTGACCATCAGTTAATATGAGGTCCTCTCCTCATTGACAGGGTCTATGAGACCCTCATGTTCAATGCAACCTATGACTGGGGCAATCAGGAAACATTTCAGAAGATAAACTATAGAAATAGTTTCAGAATGGGAAAGCTAATGGTCAAACTACAACATTAACTCCTTCCTTCTCTCTCTCCCAAGTTAAGATATGCTGCCATCAGTTAGTCAAAAGTAAACAAAAATGCCTTACTGTTTACCCTTAAAATAAGGCAGCTTTAAATCCTTAAATTGTGGCAGTTCACTCTTGAACGGTACTCCTCCAGGATGGAAACCACCCAGTTTGATTCACAGGTAAAATGCGTAAACTCTTAAGCTAATAAATGAAACACCAGACTCATCATTCAAAGTTAAATAATTAAATTCTTCACCCGGAATGAATTAGTTAAAGGATTTTCATTCCAAGTTAATATACAGACAGTAAAAAGCTTGCACAAGAAATTGAAAATAAAACATTAAAACAAGACAGCCCAAAAATCAGAACTAAAAAAAAAATCTATTTGTTGTTAAAGATATGCTGATCTCTTAATTTTTTTTCTGGCATGTCAGTGTGAGTCCAAACAAGCAGTATAGCTTGATCTCTCTCTCTCTAAAAGTAACCTTCAGTAAGCAAATCAGTAACTACTGTAGCTTCTGTATTTCTGTTAATAATTCCACTAGTGGCCCTGGTGCTGGAGGCACCCCCCCCATCCTGGGATGGAGGGGGCAGCCTAAGTTTACTGCTGTAGCATCATTAAGAGCCTGGCAATTTTTTTCCTGCAAGCTCTATACCACCTGATCACAACATTGCGCAATAATATATGCTTGCATAGACCTCACAAAGGCAGCAATTACAGAGCTTGTAAAGCTGTAATGAAGTGGTGGTGACTAAGGAATACTCCTTGGCTGCAATATAACACTGACCCTGCATCCTTGATCTCATGATTATAGGTTCATAGGTTCATAGGTTCATACTAGGCTATCTGCCCTAGGGCATTTATAAGCCTAGCCAGAATGTGTTTGGCTTTCGCCACCCATTTTAAATTTATTTTGCTATGCCCTTTTTCGAGGTTAGTATACTGTGCCTCTTTCTAACAGTGACACAGAAGTGATACCTGGGGTAAACCTACGATCTCCCATCCACTCATCAAGATTCCTCTTGAAGAGAGTCAATGAGGGACTCTGCCTAACCTGACTGGGATTTTATTCCAGAGTGAAGGGAGCCTCTGGGTTATGAATCTGTCCCTCCAGCATGTCCTATTTATTTCAGTGCTGAGGTTCAAGTCTCTCGAGCGCCAGAGCTCGATGGGATTTGGATTTTCTGAGGTGCAGCATGTCCATTAATTCGGGTTGGACATGGCTTTATACGTCAGGCACAGATCGCCTCTGAACAGGCGGTATGCCACTGAGTAGAGCTGGAGTTTCTTTAACCAGGCAGCATATGGCATCTGTTTGAGCCCTTTGATCCTCTTGGTGAGGTACTTTTGGGGTCTTTCCAGTTGCTGCAGGTGTCTGGTAAGGTACATCCCAAAAGGGGCATTGTACTCGATTATGGGCCTGATGAGGGATGAGTAAAGAGGCACGATGACCTCCCTGATCTAGATGTGAATCCCTTCATGATTAGGTGGGCTATATAAAATGTTTTTCTAACCACTTTGGCCACGTGGTTGTCAAATGAGAGATTGCTATCAACTTGGGTCCCCAGGTCCCTAATTACTTCTGTATTTAATGGATTACCACCTATGTGGTAATTTGTGGGCACTTTGTTTTTGCCAAAGGATGACTATACACTTTTGGCATTTAGCTTGAGGCCATGGCTCTGGCACCAGTTGTCTGTTTCTATGAGGCCCTTTTGGAGGATGCTTGTGTCAGCTGGAGAGTCGATTATGGCACCCAGTTTGCAGTCATCTGCGAACTTGGTCAGCCACAGTCCTTCCGTGTTGGCCTGTACCTCCGAGAAATATATACCGAACAAGAGAGGTCCCAGGACTGAGCCTTGTGGGACACCACTTGTAACTGGTTTGGAGTCTGACATGGCTCCAGCAATTCTAACCATGTGGGTTCTGTCCTTGAGCCAGTTTGCAATCCATCTAGTGACATAGGGGTTTATATTTAAGCTGGTGAGCTTATCTATAATGCCCGAGTGGGTATTGTATCGAAGGCTTTTGCGAGGTCCAGGTAGGCTGTGTGGACCACCTTCCCCTCGTCAATGGCCTTGGTGACTGTTTCAAAGATATCAACCAGGTTTAAGTTGCTGCAGGTGTCTGGTAAGGTACATCCCAAAAGGGGCATTGTACTCGATTATGGGCCTGATGAGGGATGAGTAAAGAGGCACGATGACCTCCCCTGATCTAGATGTGAATCCCTTCATGATTAGGTGGGCTATATAAAATGTTTTTCTAACCACTTTGGCCACGTGGTTGTCAAATGAGAGATTGCTATCAACTTGGGTCCCCAGGTCCCTAATTACTTCTTCCATACTTAATGGATTACCACCTATGTGGTAATTTGTGGGCACTTTGTTTTTACCAAAGGGGATGACTATACACTTTTTGGTGTTTAGCTTGAGGCCATGGGTCTGGCACCAGTTGTCTGTTTCTATGAGGCCCTTTTGTAGGATGCTTGTGTCGGCTGGAGAGTCTATTATGGCGCCCAGTTTGCAGTAATCTGCGAACTTGGTCAGCCACAGTCCTTCTGTGTTGGCCTGTACCTCCGAGAAATATATACCGAACAAGAGAGGTCCCAGGACTGAGCCTTGTGGGACACCACTTGCAACTGGTTTGGAGTCTGACATGGCTCCAGCAATTCTAACCATGTGGGTTCTGTCCTTGAGCCAGTTTGCAATCCATCTAGTGACATAGGGGTTTATATTTAAGCTGGTGAGCTTATCTATAATGCCCGAGTGGGGTATTGTATCGAAGGCTTTTGCGAGGTCCAGGTAGGCTGTGTGGACCACGTTACCCTTGTCAATGGCCTTGGTGACTGTTTCAAAGAAATCAACCAGGTTTAAGAGGCAGGATCTGCCCTTAACAAAGCCGAACTGGGTAGGATCCAGTGTCTGTAGGTCCCCAATATCTTTATTTATGAGGTCCATGATGATCCTTTCCATAGCTTTGCAGACCAAGCTAGTCAGGCTTATGGGGCGATAGTTTCCAGGATCTGTTGAGGCACCACCTTTATGGAGAGGGACCACTGTTGCTGCACGCCACTCTTTGGGCACATATCCTGTAGTAAGGCTGAGATTGAACAGTAATTTTATGTTTGGGTTTAGCTCTTCTTGGAGTTCATGTAGGACACAGCCCGGGACACCGTCTGGTCCCATTGATGCTGTGTTTTTGCTTTGGAGAGGCGGCTCTTACCTGAGCATCTGAGATGTCAGGGGCAGCACTCTGCTGGGATAGATATTTGCCCTTTTGGTGGAGGGAGGGAGTTTGCTGAACCTGTCAGCTAGGATGTTGGCAATGTCTGTGGGTTCAGTGTATTTTTTTTATCATTTTGGACTAATTCTGAGCATTTCTGGGAATTACCACCCAGGTTCCTAACATAACTAAAGAAAGCCTTGTGATTATCCTTAGTGTCCTGTGCAATTTTTCTCTCGAAGCTAGCCTTAGACAATTTTATGAGTGCCCGTAGTTTTTTGCTAATACTGATCAGTGATGCCTTCCCTTTTTAGGATTTTGCTCTATCATTTAGTAGCTTCCTCCTTCTATTGTATAGTTTGTTTATGGCTGGGGTCCACCAGACAGGACGTCTGCCTTTGGAAGATTGGGTCTTGGTTTTATTTGGGATCGCATGATCCATGCATTCCTGAAGGTGTTCATAGAATGCGTTTATAAAGGATTCTGCGGTCTGGGCTGTATTTTCCACAGGCCCAGGAGCTTTGAAAGATTCCACCTCGGTTTTGAGGAGTGTGAAATTTGCTTTTGAGAGGTTTTTCAATGTGGTTTTCTGGGCAGGGGTTGGGGTCGGGATGTGAATATCCAGTGAGATTATTTTATGGTCTGATCTTACCAGTGAGGGATACACTTCTGGTCTGGAGCATAGAGTCCCCATGTTGGTGATGATCAGGTCCAGTATGTTTTCCCCTCTTGTGGGAGTGGTAACAAGTTGTTCCATAGCATTTGAGTTTATAAATTCTAGGAACCTTTGGGCTAGGGTGTTGGAGCTAGAGTAATGCTCCCAGTCTATGTTTGGGTAGTTGAAGTCTCCCAATATAATGGTGTTTGGAGAGACCTTCATATTTTCCATTGTTTTCAGGAAGGCCGAGTGGGGTTCCTGGGTTTGGGAGGGTGGTCTGTAGCAGGCTATAAACTGGAAGGCAGTTTTACCCACTGTTAGTTGCACATGGATAGTCTCTGATGCTTCATGCTTTGCCACCAACCTGGAGGTGTGGGTATCTTTGATGAATATCGATACTCCCTCCTTTTGTGGTTCGGTCCAAGTTTTGGGGCGAAAAGCATGGTATGAGGTATAACCTGGTAGTGCTGGGGTGCTCGGAGCCTTGAACCAGGTTTCTGTTACTGCACAGATATCGATGTTCTCCATGCTAAGAAGAGTTTCAGTGTGTGCATCTTGAGGTTTAGACTTCTGGCGTTGAGTAGCATTACTCTTAGTTTCTTATCCCTTGTGATACCTATGGAGGTGGGTTTGTCTTTTAAGCCTTGCCTAAAAAGGCACTATGGGGTAGCAAGAGCCTTTGCCAATATCCAAAAGCCCAGGGTGACAGGTGCAAGCCGTCCCTAGCGAAGCATCGTGGCTTGTCGAGCATATCATCCCAAGCTGACAGGCATTGGATCCCCTTTGAATGACACCAGTACTTAAGCCAGTTGTTGAAATTGATCATCTTGTCTTCATATTGTGGCATCATTCTTGGTGAGGGTAAGATGCTACTCAAGGTCAGGGTCATACCGGCCTGGGATACATGCTCAGAGAGCTCCTTTATGTCTCTTTTCATGTAGTCCAGGGAGGTACGTCTCAGGTCATTCACACCAGCATGGACAATGACTGAGTCATATTTGTACTTGCCTTGGAGTGACCTGAGTGCTTTTGTTGTGTGGCGAATCCTAGTGCCTGACAGGCTGCTCACCGTGACCCTCTCCTTGTTCAGCCTGGTGAGCGGGACGTCAGTGTGCCTGACGATAGAGTCACCTATTACAACTGTATCAGGTGTGTTGTTTAGTCTTAAGGGCTGTGACTGTTATATGGTATAAATGGACTTTGATTAGCCTCAGATATTAGTCATTTTGAACCTGAGGGTCTCATAGATCCTGTGAGTGAGGAGAGGAGCTTGTATCAACTGACGGTCAGCTGCAAAAAGTAAAAAAAAAAATCTTAGTTCAAGGAATTACCTGTACTGAAAACATAGATTAACTTGATTCTCTAGCTTTAGATTGTTTTCGCTGAAAAGGAAGAAACAAACAGTGGACAGTAGACCCCCACACTCCATTCAGCTATGCTGTGAGCAGCTTCATATCATTCTTCACCCTGCCCACCCATTGCCATGAGCCTCTGTATCATTACATTTATACCATATAAATGCTCCCACTTCCTCCTGCTGACCAATTCTGTCTTCTTTGTGTTATACTTATTCAGTTCTGTCTAAACATACCCCTGACTAGCCATCTTCTCTTACCTTCCTCTCACAATCTAAGCTTGAACAGCCTCAGTTATTCTTAATTGTAGACCTTTTTATTCACCTTGCGCGTTTTCTTCATTTATTCTGGTTAGTGTTTACATTTTACCTCAAGGCTGTGTGAGGGGGGCACTACAAAAACTGTCTGATCAGATAATGTGCTTGGAATAGAATTATCCAAACCTCCATTCTGATTATTCTGGGGGATTTTAAAAAGGTAAATCTCACTCAACCATGAGCTTCCTAAATTTACACAGCATATAAAGTGTCCTACCAGAGATAGGAGCAGACTGGATCATTGTTATACATTGTTAAAATATACTTATCGTGCTGTCCCCATGCAGCTTTGGGCTTTTCTGACCACTGCCTCATTCATTTGCTTCCTATCTATAAGAGCAAGTTAAAATCTGTTAAACGTGTTATCAATACAGTAAGAAGGTAGACTATTGAGGCAAAGCTGAAGCTGCAAGCTTGCTTTGATTGTACATATTGGAGTGTTTTTGAAGATTCTGCTGCTAACTTGCATGAACTCACAGACACAGTAACATCTTATGTTAACTTCTGTGAGATATGTGTGTTTCCACTAAGACCTGGTTGAAATTTAACAGCAGCAAACCCTGGTTTACTGCTAAACTTAAGCAGTTTCGTCAAGCCATGGAAAATACCTATATAAGTGGTGATAGAACACTTTTTAGACAGGCAAGGAACACACTAACAAAAGAAATCAAAGTGGCTAAAAAGAACTTTTCTTAATAGCTGAAAAAAACAGTTTTTAGCCAATAATCCAGCATCAATGTGGAACGGTCTCAAATCATTGCAAATTACAGGAAACTACCCCCTACACTGCAGCTAATTACCACCTGGACAATGACTGGAATGCTTTTTACTGTAGGTTTAATAAGCCTGAGGCTACAACTGATAATGTTGCCAGCTCTCTCAGTGTTCAGACTTATATGACTCTCTATTCCACGCATTCACAAATTCAGCCTGCATTAATTATCTCTGAAGAGGATCTCTGTCAGCAAATTAAGAAAGCAGCTGGTCTAGATGGGGTCTCACCTTCCTGCTTAAAAACCTGTGCTGATCAACTAGCTCCTGTTTTTTCTTGGATTTTTAATAAATCATTAGAGCTGTGTGAAATTCCCTTATGTTTCAAACATCCCATGATCATTCCAGTCCCTAAAAAATCCAGTCCAACAGGACTGGATGACTACAGCTCTGTTGCGTTGACGTTGGTGGCCATGAAAACTTTTGACAGGCTGGTATTAGCTCACTTGAAGAATAATCATTGATGATGAACTAAAATTCAATATACATATCCAACAATGTATAAAAAACCTCACCAGAAACTTGATCTTCTCTATCACAACCAAAACTTTCTTACACCCTCCTCCAAATCCTCCCTAGCTCAGTCACTCCTTCTACCCTATCTTCTTTACATTGCCCCTGTCCTTATTAATGTTCAAATGTCTCCTCTCTTCAAACTAGAGAAAACATATAGCAAAATAGCCAGATTTGCCTCCAATCTTCCAAACAAATCCCATCACTGCCTTGCCCTTAAGACACTCCACTGGCCTGAGTTCCCTAAACAACTACTTATTACTCACCTGCATATTGCACACACTATCCTGAATGATCCTTCTTTCTGCCCCTCCATCTCTAATCTACTGTCCTACTATAGCCCCCAACATCACCTCCGTACTACCAGCAAACACCTCCTTGACATATACAAACCCAATAAAAACATTGTAAAGTCTCTTTATAAATACTCCATAGCCCATGCTTGGAACTTACTCCCTCTCAATATAGAAAGCACTCCTCAAAAATACCTGTTCAAACAAGAACTTAAACTTTATCTACAAAAGACATGGTCCTGCCCTTGTCAACCCCCCACTTAACTTATTCTCCCTTATCTACATAATTTATTTTTCCTCATATACCCTGCACCTTCTGTTACTTTCCCCACTTTTTCCTATTTTTAATTACAGCAAAAAAAATAGTAATAGGTTCTTGTATTACCTTTGTACTTAAGAATGACCATGTATGGTATTCCACTGAATTTTATACTCTGTTTTTTTTAATATTTAATATTTATAGATTTTTTTACCTGTTAATAGACGTATGTTATATCATGCTATTACTTGCTAGTGGACTTATGTTATCTGTTGATTATATCTTTGTAACTTTTTTAATAATTGCTATGGAGCTTTTCTCCTTGTGTCTCCACTGAAAATGGGCCCCTGGCTCAGCTGGACTAAGCTGGTAAACAAATGTGAATAAAATAAAATAATAGTATATAAATAAATATTACAGATCCCTCATTGGATCGCTTTCAGTTTGCTTATTGAGATAACTGGCCAGTGGATGATGCAGTTAATATGGATCTGCACTATATCTCGCAACATTGTGACAACCCAGAGACATATGCAAGGACTCTGTTTGTGGACTTCAGCTCTGCATTTAATACAATAATTCTGGAACTTCTTCACTTAAAACTTTCACAGCTTTCTGTTCCTGTCTCCACCTGTCAATGGATCGCAAATTTTCTGACCAATAGGAAACACCAGGTGAAACTGTGTAATTTTGCATCTGGCTATCACACAATCAATACAGGTGCCCCCAGGTATGTGTGCTCTCCCCACTGCTATTCTCCCTCTACACTAATGACTGGACCTCTAAGGACCCCTCTGCCAAACTTATTAAATATGCAGATGATACAACTATCACCAGGCTCATCAGGAATGGTGATGAGTCTGCATACAGAGAAGAGGCTGAGCAGCTGGCCCCTTGGTGTGCAAAATAATCTGGAGCTGAATAATCTTAAAACTGTGGAGATGACAGTGGACTTTAGGAGTGGTAATATAGTATTACCCCCCTCTTTATATTTAATACTGCTGTGTGAGTTGTGTAATCCTTCTGGTTTTTTGAATCTATAATCTCCCGGGAGTTGTAGTGGGAGACCAATGTAGGATCCATCATAAAAAAGGCACAACAGCAAATGTATTTTCTGTGACAGCTGAGGAAGTTCAACCTCCCACAGGAACTGTTGATTCAGTTCTATACAGCAGTCATTGAGTCTGTTCTCAGCTCATCCATAACAGTTGGGGTTTGGATCTCTGTCTAATCATGACAAAAATAGGTTATATCGAATAGTCAGGTCTGCTGAAAATATCATTGGTGCTAGTTTGCCCTCCTTACAGGACCTGTACTATTCCAGACTCATGAAAAGGGCAGATGAAATCATCACCGACCCTTCACATCTAGGCCACCATCTTTTCGGACTGTTACCATCGGCCAGGCCTTATAGATTAATACGCACCAAAACAAGCAGATATAAGAACAGTTTTTTTCCCACAGGCCATCAAGTTCATAAACAGTTAGCTCAGCTTATTAGACTTGGTTATTCTTTTTCACAAGCCTCTGAGTATTGTTAAAGTTGTTTCTTTCAGGTTATTCAGTATTTCTTGCACCGAGTTGCACTTTGCACCTTATATGAATACGTATATACATATATATATATATATATATATATATATATATTTTTTTTTTTTTTTTTTTTGGCTTGTTCTTAATAGTTGTATGTATGTCATTGTCTTGTTCCTAATAGTTTTCTGTATGTCGTTTATGTAATTCATACTTGGAGAGTCTCTGAAACCGGGGTCACATTCCTTGTATATGCGTATACTTGGCCAATAAATGTGATTCTGATTCTGATAGTTGAAATTTTTTTAAATAGGTAGTTTTGTCATTATCGTTTCATACATTTTGTTTTATTGCTTTCTAGAAGAATGTTCAAAACTACAGATTTAAAACACATTTTAACAAGTAGTGCTCTGTTATGCAAGGAATATAATTTAATAAGAAGGTGAATCAAAGAACACATGATACATATATACATGGCACTAAAAATGGGTGCAAAAATGGTTTGAAAACAGACCAAAGGTAAACTTAATCCTCCACTGGCCAGCTGCATTTTCTTTGAATGTGAGTTTTCATGCTGTTCCAATGAATGTGAGTTTCAAGGGCAGAGAAGTTTACTGCTCATACTATGTCTGTTTTCATTGTGAGACCGCATCGTTTGATTACCAAATGGCTAACAGTGTTGGTACAATTTTATTTTAATATCTATAATCCTTGTAGAAGTAAATAAGAAAACAGTATGCATGCTGACAGGTCTGAACAGTGTTTATGGCAACTGGGGAGAAATAGCCAAGTAATGGAACACTGGAATGGCTGGAGAGGGGGCTGCTGGTGGGGGGTAGGGGGGTTGCTGCACGATGGGGCTATTCTTTGGGGGCCCCTATCTATTACCCTGCCCAGGGCCCCAATTGGCTATGATCTGGCTCTGGTATTTTGCACTATTTACTTTAAACTATCGGAAGTTGGAAAGAAACAACAAAGTGTCAGCTGTAAAAAATAATAAGGGCTGTGTTTCTCTGTTTGGCAATAAAGGATCGAACACGCTTATTATTTCTTTACAATAGTACTTTGTTGTTTCATTCCAACTTCCTATAGTTTACAGCTTTCACTGTTATTTACTGTTAATTAATAATGGTCATATTGCTGAACATGCCAGTGAAGTTCTGTGGATTGTGGATCTCAACTGAAGTGGCAACAGCCCACCCAGTTACATTCTGGGCAGTCAGTTATGAAGTGATAACAGTAAAAATAATAATGACGGCAACGATGATGATGATGGTGATGATAAAATAAGACTTAATGCAAGCAAAAAACTGGAATAACTTCCAATTTTCAGAAGAAGTTAATACAGTTTCTTCCTTACTTTGCCTTTTTTTCTTATTTATTTTCATTATTGCAAGTTGGCCCCAGTTTTGTTAGAATTTTAAAGTCATGCAAGAAACATTCATTTGTTTAAAAGCACAATAAAATTACTGTGTTATTTTTATTCTGCTTATAAAAAAGTTATTAAAGCTTCTTGCCTGACTTTAAGCATTCAGTTAGGTTGTTTATTATTATTGTGATTTTTCAAGTTGCCCAGTTATATTTAACTGAACAAATGAAAAAATGCTGCAGGTTGACCTTGAAAGTGGTAAACAGCTTTTGCTCACAGTTCTTATTTAAACCTCAAAACTTTATAGCTCAAGGGACAAATCACAAAACATAATAGGTCAGAAAAAAAGGTCAAAGGTCCAGAATCAGGGGTAGATTTTAAAGGGACTATGTTTAGCTATTGAAAACAAAAAAACACAAATAGCTAAATACCGAATGTGAAAAATCAAAATGTAAAATTAGCAAACAGCTACTTCAAGGAAAATAAAATCATCGAATAGTAATAGTCGGCCAACATCACAAACAGAACCATTCAAGGTGGGGGGCTTCCCTCTCCACACACCCCCCAACTATATATAACAACTTCAAGATGGCACTACAATGGGGTATTGGGCACATATAAAAGGTTTCCCTTCACTTACCTTATATGTCACATTACTTCCTGCTTGTTGGCCAACTATGCCCATTTGATGAATTTATGAGTTGTTCGGTAATTTCAGCTTTCGATGTTTAACATTCGGTATTTAGCCGTTCGTGGTTTTTTATTTTGATAGCTGAAAAATGGACCCAATTTTAATTATAACATTGTTCTTATATGCTTAGTTGCTAGAATAACAAGTTTTGCATTAGCATACATTTTCTGAATGATATGAAGTCTAGAAGTCTGAAACTCAAATGTCTATCATTATTTAAGTTTTGCAATCCTCATAAATTTGCCAAAAAGACACAAATCTTATGAAGAACAGACCAAAAGTATGACACAAAATCAGGGACAGTAAAATATATGTTCTGATCTTTCAACCTCTTAGGGCAAGAATCAGCAAGAAAGAGTGTGAAAGGCTCAAAATCATGAGAACATTTAAAGCTTTACTCTTGCCACCAAAGCAATGGATGAAGGCAAAACAGTTCAGACCACATTAAACTGACCTGGCCAATTCTTTTGACACAGACACCTACTCAGGTATAGTAGAAAAGCTGAATAAACTGGGAATAAACCCTTACATCTCTAGTTTTACTTCTAACTGGTTCACAGGATGCAGGAGATCAAAGTAGAGGAGGCTACCTCTAGAAAGAGACCAGTGACCAATGGAATCCCTCAGGGTTTAGTGCTGAGACTTTTCCTGTTTAGCCTCTACTTCTCGTAAGTAAAAGCAAATATCAAAGGGTTCTGGCCGACTAAGCTAGAGATGGCTACAAGCCAGGAGCAGTTATTGAATCCACAAATTACTTAACCATCATGCAGGAAGGTTTGTCCTAAAAAAAAAAAACTGGCACCAGAATCATGAATTGAAACTAAACTCCAAAGAATACATTATCGTATAATTTAGTTAATCGTCTACCCCAGGGAACTACCAAATTAACAATACCCCCCTGATAGTTGACCCATTTGTTTGGCATTTGGGAATTTGTGTGGACAGTGACCTAAGAGAGTTGACCCAGTTGTTTGGCATTTGGGGACTTGTGTGGACAGTGACTTAACTTTCGACTAACATGTACCCAGTGTCATAAGAAAGTCTTTCTATATTGCACACCTTATGAACAAATTGATTGCAACTAGATCTAGCGATGTTATTGTCCCCATTTATGAAGCCCTCATTAGGTCAATCATTTTGTATAATACCCACTTTGGCATGTATCTGTCCAGACACATGCAACAACTGGAATGCCCACAGAGATAACTTACTAAAAGGATACAAGTCCTAAACAATAGATCTTGCATGGACTACCTCAAAGCCTTATCAATATACTCAATATCCTACAGAGTGCTAAGAGGTGACCTGTGTCTGGCATACCAGGCATACTCTGACCCAGTACTGATGGACATGCTGAACAATAGCAAGTCAAATGGCATCAGAAATACTCAGTCCTGGTAGTTAAACAGAATAGTGTGGAGAGACAGATATATATCACAGAGGATACCACTGTTTGAGAACAGACCACCCATTCAAGGAAAACAAAGCTCATCCCTAGACATGGATACAGGCACTTCCTAAATGTTGTATCCCTTACATGGGCCCCTCCAATTATCTATGGTATAATCAAAGTTATTCACACTAGGGCTAATATGCAATTATCAGCCATGGGATGGGTAAGGCCAAAAGGGAAATTGGCTAAGCTTAAAATGTCCTCCAAGTGAACCCATGTAGTAGTAGTAGTAGTAGTAAATAGTTAAAAAAATTGCCCTTTTTAGATCACTAAGTGCTCCTCTCACTCTCTGCCCCCAAACCTTCAACAGCTTCTTTTGCCTCTGATTCCTGCCACATGTTTGTATATCAAAAGTAGCTTTATCCTCAAAGAAACAATACATAGTACAACTCCTACCTCTACAAAACCACCCCAGTGCACACTCGCTGTCAAAATATTATTCTGTAAGTTATAATACCTATTCATTAAAATAATTCTGGCTGGTAACATACAATTAAACTCAGGTCCCTTTACCCAACATACCAATTTTCCATTTAATTCAACTTCCAATAATCAGATTACACTTTTGATTTTAAAAATCCATTGCCAGTCAAAACAGAGACCTTAGAATTCCTTGTTTAAACTTTGCCAGTAGAAATCATAAATGTGCAGCACTAGATGCCTGGATAATTACTTAAGAAATACATAGGTTAGTTATCACAGAAGCCTGGCTTATGGAAATATTCTCTGTCAGCCAATATACCAACTCAAACTACTCCAAGAATTATGTTACTAGACTTGGACCTAGGCAAAGTGGATGAAATGCCTTGTTAGTCAGCAAAAACACATACAGCGAAAGTACACACATCTCGAAAGGCAAAGTCAGTTATGACAGAAGTCACAACTGGATAATAGTAGCAGTAGATGTGATCTTATGCAATCACACTCTCTAGAATATAGGTACAGCTTATGTTCTACCTGCCATCTTCAGTGCAAACACTACAACAATTTTTACTTGTAATATTCCCTATTGGCATCACAAACAATACAATAATTTTCGGTGACTTAAGAATTAATGCCTCAAGCCCCACTAGAAATACCCTGAACAGAATGCTCCTTCATTTTAAGTTACAGCAATTTGTTCAATAATCAACTAGACCAAATAGACAGACACAGAAGCATTCAACATTGTCATAGTAACAGATCTAAAACATAGGTATCTGCAGGGGTCTACTTTGAAACATCTAAAACCCAAAACATCAAATTTCATAATATCTAACACTACAAATCACAAGAAAATATCATCCCCTCCACATATAATGACACCAAACTACCAAACACACTTTTTACTACATTTCTGCCCCCCCCCCCGTAAATTAAATATACCAACTCCAGGATCACACTACAGTAGAAAAAAGTTAATCTCCTAACCCCACTGTATCAAGCCCTCCTGCGGAAACATAGTAAAAAGTGTGTTTGGTAGTTTGGTGTCATTATATGTCATTATATGTGGAGGGGATGTTATTTTCATGTGATTTGTACTGTTAAATGTTATGAAATTCAATGTTATGGGTTTTAGATGTTCTGGTCTCAATGTTATGAAATTAGATGTTATGGGTTTTAGATGTTTTGAAGGGGACCCATCTGCAGGTATAAGTGATCACTGCTCCATCTTATATGCCTAGTCCTTCAGAGCCCCCCCCCCAAAAAAAAAAAATTATAGGCAGGCTTTTTACAGAGATCAGTCTATTCCAAACTTACATTTACACACCATTGACTGGACAACATTGTACTAAAACAATGACCCAATATTACCCTTTTCTATTTCTCCATCAGACTGTCTTAGGTATGGGACACACTCTTCCCAATAACAACAAGGAGATTGAGATGGCAGATGTATCCAAGGCAAAAAAACTACTTTCAAAAATATGACACTGCAGTGCAGCATAAGAGTGCTGCTACACTCCTAAGTGTGTCATTCTTCTGATGAGATGTTAAATCGAAGTTCCATCTGACTGAGTCGGTGGTATCTCAGGTAGATGTAAAGATCTCATGCCGCTTATCAAACAGAATAGGAGTTCTTTATGTATATATAAAAAATTATTCTTATTTACAATATATTTACAAATGTACAAATATATAGATATATAAATATAGTTACACATAGTCATCATTTTCCTTACAATTGTACTAAAGTTTCATCCCTATTAGAACCCCATTTCTTTTTCCATAACCACCATATGATTTTACTTAATAATGTTGCAAAAAGCCATTTACCATTAAATCTAATTTTGTTTATTTTTCATTACATATAACCTTTATAACACAAAATAACTTTCCATTATATCATACTCTTTACTTCTATTCTTATAATACCCATATTCAATCATATCCATGTTTATTTTATCCACTTCTTTTATATCTTTGAAAAATCTTCACATAGCTTTCCCTATAACCTTTTCACTCTTTTACATTTTGTAAACATGTTCCATAGCATCTTCTTCTTCTTGACAATGTAAACATATTCTATCACTTTTCTTTTCATATGACATATTTTCATTTACTGGTAATTTATCTGTTACCAGTCTTTACAAAAACCTTGACATTCTACTGATTACATAAGTTGCTTATTTTATAGCTTTATTTTTTTATCTGTTAGATTTTGGTTTTACATAGTAATGCTTTAGCATTCCATTTTTATAGTATACTTTTCTATCTTTTTCTATATCATCAATTTTTATGTCCCACAAAAATATTTTTCTGGGCAATGTTTTATTTCTTCATTTATACACACTTTTTCTCTTTTACTCATTTTTACCATGCCCCCAAAATTTTCATACTTATATTTATATAGTTTTACTACTAATCTCTCATGTTTTTTTCATTTATTGACTTTAACACTTTGTACAAATGTAATGAAGTAATGTATATCACTGGGTTAATTCATCTAACATCTCTTTTCTCTTTATTTACATACAAAACTCATTTTACTGGATTTATTCTAGAATGCCATATAAATGAAAATATTATCTGCAATAATTACTTTTCAGATACTGTTGGCAACATAAATATATTTGCTAAGTATGCAATTTTCCCATCAGTACTGACTTTATCAAATAAGCCTTTTTTTCCTTAATGATAATTTATATGTTCTCCATAAAATACATGTTTGTTTTATTTCTTTTGTTTTTTGCTTACTGAATTCTACTTACATCTTTATTCCCAAATGTTATACCTAGCACCCAAATTTAATTCACTGTAAACTATGTACCTACTATCTTTACTGCATCACCTAAACCTTTACTTTTCTCTATATTTTAAAGCCATCCCTATCACATATAAACACTCATTTCTGCAAATTATTACTTCTTTCATCCAATTTTTTTTGCAATTATTATAATGTCATCTGCATTTGTAAACAGGACTTGAATTCTTAACCTTTCCGATGTTATATACCATGCCTCCTTCATTTTGTAATTTGTTTCATATACTATCACATTCATAACTAATGCAAACAGTATACATTTCATGGGCATTCCTGTCTTACACTTGGCTTAACCAGCTATTTACAAGTATTTTTACTTTATCATTGCTATATGCTAACACACATAATTTCCTAACATTCTCACTTATATTATATTCTTTCATTATTCTCCATAAGATTATAGTCTCTTATCATGATTTTTGCTTTTTCTGTTCTATTCATAATATCATCCATAATTCT
Organism: Protopterus annectens; assembly: GCF_019279795.1. Taxonomy (NCBI): domain Eukaryota; kingdom Metazoa; phylum Chordata; order Ceratodontiformes; family Protopteridae; genus Protopterus; species Protopterus annectens. The sequence goes on from NC_056748.1 coordinate 753,455,989, forward strand.
CTATTATTAATAATTCTTGACAACCCTTCTCCTCTATACTATATATAAAAAGAAAAAAGAGATCACACAGACAAAATAATTAGTAAAAACTACAAGAAAAAACTAGCCAAGTTAGATTTTTCACTATGTGATGCCTTAAACCTCCTGTAATAGAGGCTCATGAGATATAAGCAAATGAACCCTTAAGGATATCAAGTGTTTCAGCTATATGGCATCTGAATGTTCATGAACCTTTCAGTTTTTCATTTTTATGTTTTTCTGGACAGATTCAGGCCAATAAAGCCAAAAGCCACAAAATATGGACATGCACAGTTTAGCCTTCTTATGACCGCATGAGGACATCATAAGTGGACTGTTTAGCTATATTTTGGAAACACAGGATCCATAAACCCAGATGATGTCCATGACCATTAAGGCATCTGCAAAATACCCCAACTAACAACTAAACCATAAAGTTAAAACATCACACAGACAAACCAGCTAGTAAAACCTACAATAAAAAAACTAGCCAAGCTAGAGTTTTCACTGTGTAATACCTTAAATGTCCTATAATAGAGGCCCATGAGATATATTCAAATGACCCCTTATGGACATCAAGTGTTTCAGCAATATGGCTTCTGAATGTCCACGACTCTCTAATTTTTCCTTTTTAAATTCGTTATGGACAGATTCAGGCTAATAAAGCCAAAAGCAACTAGCTGCAGTCATGCCCTTTTCAACCTTCTTATGACCTCATCAGCCCATCATAAGTGGACTATTTGGCTATACTCTAGAAACACAGAGTCTTTAAAGCTAGCTGATGTACATAACCATTAAGGTGTCTACAAAATATCCCAACTAACAACTAAACTAAAAGGTAAAAAGATCACGCAGATAAACAAACCAATTTATACTATATATACTATCCTCCATAATATTTTCCATTTTAGTTTCAAATCTCTTTTGTATTACTGTTATAACGATCTTACAATCATCATTATTCAATATGACTGGTCTTCGGTTTTTTAAATGTCTTCTGCCTTCCTTCTTACATATGAATTTAAGTATTCCACAACATAATTCTTTGTACATAAAACCTTTATTTAACCATTCATTCAAAATTCTTTAAAAACATACTTTTGCCAGTCCCTTAAATTTTTATACATTTCATACCATATTCCATCTGGTCCTGCAGCCAAATCTGCATTTGCTTGTCTTAATACATTATCTAGCTCATATAAAGAAATCTTCTTTTCCAACTCCTTTACTCTTTTTCTGTTAACATTTTTACTTTACATGTTTTTTCACTGCCCTTTCTTCTTTAAACATTACATACTATTCATAATATTTTCCTTAGTTCTTTCTGTTTCTTCTTTTACATTTTTATTTTGTTCATTATATATAACAATTCTTGTATTTTTTTCTTGATTTCTTTCATATAATTCTTTTTCTTTGTCAAAGTTTAAATAATTACATTCTAAATCTTCCAATGCATTTATTTTTAATTATTTTATATCTAATTTAATTTTTAAGAATTTGGTTATTTTATATTTTCTTTTTATACCTTTATTACATCATATTGCTACTGTAAAAAAACATTTTTATATTTTTCCTTAAATATCATCCACCATTCAGACCATTTTTTTAAAATACTCTGATAGTAATATGATAGTTCCATACTTCTTCATTCCATGCTTTCTCCTTTATCTTCTTTATTCATTTGCCTGTTTAATATATTCCTTGTTTTCCTTTATCTCTAGCCATATTGCGAAATGATCAGAAAATCCTTTTTCAGCTACCTCTCCTTCTTCTATTGTTAAACCTTCTGATAATATAAAATAATCTATTTCAGTTCTATACATACCCCTTCTGTAAGTCCATGAAGTTTTGTCCCAAACTTTTAACTTACCCCATCTTATAACTTCTAAAATGTTCTTATATAATTTCCTTTATTTTTATGCTTTCCTTGTAAAACGCAAACTAAGTCTCCTGTTATTATAATATTCATATTTATCACTACACAGTCTAAAATCTGATGAAATAAGCTTTCAATTTCTCTACAATTAGTATAAGCAAACCATGTTATAATTATATATACCTGTTCTTTCCATTTTAAATCTAATAAAGTTAATCTTCCTATTTTACAGAAGTTACATCTAATATCTTTACTGTATTTCTACAGAACTTGGCTATTCCAGAAAAATCTCTCATTTCCCAAATGCCAGATTATCTTTTCTTCTCATAGTTTCTCTGTTTTAATCTTTTTTTCATTTACTAAAATCCTTATGTCTTCTAATATAATTACAACTACATCACATGTAGTACACCATTCCAAAATCCCCATTTATTTTTAATAGTATTCACATTTGCAAAAACACTTTAAAATTTTCATTTTCCCCTTTTTTTAAATTCATGGTCTCTAAAGTTCATAGCTAATTCCTAGGTTAGCTGCCTTAATGGGACATTCTTAGCCTAGCCAATTTTGTCCAAAAAGTGAGAATCATACACTGTACCTCATATCTGTAAATTAAACACATTAATCATTATTCCAACCCCTAACCATTAGCTGTATATATGTGGATATGTTCTTTTTCATCCATTTTCTTTCTTTTGGCTTATGGATTTATACCTTTAAATGTTCTTTTCCTGTCTTTTACCCTTTTGCCAATATAATTATTTTTTCTTTTATATATCTCAATTCATGTCTTCTTCGTTTATTTATATTAAATATTAACTGGATACCCTTAAAAGTTCTAACGCTCAGTGATGCAGTACAATACTTCAATACTACCTTCACAAAAATAATTTACAGCCTTGACTCTATACAATCAAAAAGAGTAAAGAATACTAGAACCCCATGGTTAAATGCTAATTGCATTGATCTCATGAAACAGAGAGACATAGCATGGAAAACATGGAAACAAATTAGAACCCAACAAAATTTCCAGACATTTAAAACACTGTGTAATAAAGTAACCAAGCTACTAACAAATGCAAGGAATTCTACTACTCAAATATTCAGCTATAAAACAGAAATAACCTCAAAAAAGTCTGGCACTCAATAACTACCCTTCCCAGCCCATGAAACAATAAGGATCTCTCCCCTGCACCAAACGCCATCCTTCACAAATAGCAGAGGAATTTAACATACACTTCATAAAATCTGTGATTCTGTGGATCCTCTATTTTTTTCATCTAATTTTTTTCTTTGTCTGCTATTTTTAACATTTCTTCTCTTTCTTCATTCTCTTCTCTTTCTTTTTCCTTACTATAATTTAATTTTTACAATCCATCCATAAATGTCCAATTTTGTTATAATTATAACATTACAATTATAACATATCAATTCACATTTTTTGCATCATGTCCCATTTCCCCACAAATATAGCATTTTTTTTATCACAGTTACTTATTAAATGTCCTTTTCCACAAAAAAAAAAAAGAAAAATGTGGGTGTTATCATCAGTATTTTACTGAAACTGCAGTGGTGCAGTGGTAGCATTGTTGTCTCACAGCAAGAGGTTCTCCCGTTTGATTCTCGGCTGGAGCGCCTTCTGTGTGGAGTCTGCATGTCCTCCCCGTGGTCGAATGGTGTTCAAAAGACATGCGTAGAATGGGCATGCCTTCGTTGAAGGTTGGGCATCGAGCTGACACCTCGGCACCCGTAAAAAATCTACTGCCAATAATTAGCGGACCGGAGTTCCACTGTGGCGACCCCTAACCAGGAAAAGCTGAAAGAAGAAGAAGATCATCAGTATTTTACAATTCACCTATTTCCCTCCACATTTATCATGCTTGGTATATGTATATATTTTTTTCTCTTTCTGTTTTTAACACAATATTACAATTCTATCCACCACTCAATAAACCCTTTTGTCATAAACCTTTGCAATGTCTAGTACTTGTTTTTAAAAAGTTTTCAAATGTCCTTTCAAAGTCTCTCTTTCCACCTCTGTTTGAAATTGTACATGGATTTTCTTTTTAGTTTCCCTGTTAAAAGCTTTTATCACATAAAGATTCCATGAGTTACAGTCTTTCCTTTTTCACATTCTCCAAGAAAATTTTCCAGTGAGAAACAGTTTCAAATACAATGTTGCAAAATGTCTCTTTGTTAATAAGAATAAATGCTTTTACCTCATGGATTTTTACACCCAAAGGAGCTATTAAATTGTTCCACGTGTCATACCTGTCCATTTCTTTGTCTTTAGTAACTTTAAATCCTTATCACATACTTCCTCTTTCATTTTCTTCTTCCTTTTTGTTTACTGTGACTACCCTTTTATCTTCTTTCACTTTCCCTGTATATGTTAGCTTTTCCATCTCACTGCTATGATGTCTCTGCATCCTCCTTTTGTACTTTCTCCATAATGTTCCCCCATGGAATGTCTCCTTCATTTTATGGATCATTCTGCATCACCATTTCTTTTAGTAAATTATCCCACAACTCTCCCAGTTGGAGGCTTGTAAATACACATCCGTCATTTGCCATCTCATTCCTGTCAAACACATTTCTTTGAAACAACTCCTAAGTATCCTGTATGCATTCCCTGGTCTTGATATTGGCTTTCTCCTCCATTTCTTTCACTGTTATATCATTCTCCACTTGCTTCCTTATTTCTCTAGGCTGCCTGCATGCCTGGAATGGAAACCAGAAGTGCTCATGTAAAATGGGGCCCATTTGCAATAACAAGTAAGGGAAGTTCTCCAGTGCCCTGACCAAATTTCTTCTAGTTTCCCCTAGTCAGTGTGGATGCCACTTTGGGTTCCCCTGAAAGCAGACCACTATTCCACTTGAACTAATCTGGTCAACAAAGGATAAATAAATAAAATAAAATAAATACATTAGTCTACTCCTGAGCAAAGTTTGGAATCTTTGGAAACAGAACCCCACAAAAGAACAGTAACTTGTGAACTGAGGAAAAATGTCAGAACTTCTACTAATAGTGAAAAGGCCACTTATCTATGGGTTAAACAAAATTCAGTATTATTCTGTAAAGAGCTTGCACACCTTGTGGATGATATCATAGACCTTTCTGTACTCCTTTCTGCTCTGCCTATACTCATAACTTTGGAAATAAATAAAGCCTTTTTCTTCTATCAACCAATCAAGACATTCTTACAAAATTCCTTACTCTGTTCTTTCCAGTAACTAGTTTAAGTGAAACCCTGAGCAGACTCAATTTAGGCTCACTTGCAATCTTTTTGACCTATGTTCCTCTTTAACTATATTACAATAAAGAAAGTCAGAAAAGCCTTCAGCAGCATTAATTCAAGACCTGGAGCAATATTTTTATCTGATAGTCATCCTACATTCCTAAGAATGGCTACATAGTCCATTGCCATAACACTGACACATATATACAGTCTATCCTTACCATATGGTTCCTTTGAACATGCCACTATAATCCTACTCTCTAAGGTACTCAGCCCAAAAGATTGCACAGACTCTAGTCTTATAGCTTTGTGCCCAATTACAAAAATATTTTAACACTAGTCAACAAGCATCTCTTTAAACACATACATCAACATGGGCTTGTTGCCCAATTACAAAAATATTTAAACACTAGTCTACAAGCAGCTCTTTAAACACATACATCAACATGGGCTTGTTGCCCAATTACAAAAATATTTTAACACTAGTCTACAAGCAGCTCCTTAAACACGTACATCAACATGGGCTTGTATGTGATGAGCAGCATGTTTTTTCTAACTTTTTCATTAAAATGACACCCCTGTACACTCCAACAGATAATATGCTCAAAAAATATATATGAGTGACAGCCTTCTTACAGGAGGCTTTTTTATTGACCTGATTAGGGCTTTTGAAACTGTCAATCTCCCTCTCTTAATTAATAAATTAATTAAACATAATATCAGCTGCAGTAATTTTGAGAAAAGAACCCCCTGTTATATTCAATAACTCGAATGAAAAAGAAAAAAAAATTCTTCGAAGAAAAACAAAGACAATTTATTAAAAATTTAACTCAAGCTTTCTCAAATACACTTTCTCAAGCTGTTCAATAAAGAGCAAAACACATTACTTAAAAAATGAATTAAAGAGATCATAATTGAGGATTCATATAACTGATAAACGATTTTTCAGTTACAAAAGATCTATGAAGTTAAAACAGAAATTGGGCTATAAGGAACAAAATGTAATTAAAAATGTGAGATCCAATCAAAGAAAAGGTATTTTTTTCTTGCAATAATTGTAGTTTTTGTAAAAACGTATTTAAAAGTAATGTATATACACATTCAGTTACTGGATGTGAATATTAAGATAATATATTTGTAGGCTGCAACTCTATGAATGTGGTATATATTTATATTTGTATGATCTGTTCAGCTTTGTATGGGTAAAATGAAAAAAAAAGTTTAAGGAACGCATAGATGACCATTTGCCTGAAATTAAAAGGATACTTAACACTAATGCACTTTATAAGCATATCAGCGAGACTGATGAAACACATAATTTTAAGTTTATGATAGTGCAAGGTATGCCTGAGAATTCAAGGGGTGGTGATATAATTTCTAAGACTAAACATATAGATTATAAATGGATTAATATCTTAAGACCTCATAGATTTCCTGGGATGAATGCATGACCAGTCTGAAGCCTGTGCTAAAAGTAAAGCAATTTAGATGAATTGCTGAATATACTGAATTATTTTAATTGATACAATACTGTTAGTTGAATTTTAACCAGTAGGAGGTTTTTACTAATTATGAACTAAGTCATGTGTTTTTGCTCTTTGCTGAGCAACCTGAGAAAGCAAATTTGCAAAAGCGTTTTGTCTTAAATTTTTTAATAAATTGACTTTGTGTTTCCTTGATCCAATTTTTTTCTTTTTCATTTACATTTTTGTTATACCTGAATTGGATTTACCTGCTTGAGCTTTCTGTTTTTCATAATTCTCCATATTCCAACTATTCCCTACATGAGCCAAGCACAGTTAACACTAGTGTAGCAGAAGGCACCATCCTTAGTCCCATATTCTTTTCACTCTTCATAAAAGACCTTATAAATGATCTGTCCATTACAAGATAGCCATATATGCAGCTGTCCATCTTGTACTTGAACCCAGCAAAACTACCTCCATATTATAATAAAAATCTGTAAACTAACCTCACCTCTATTTGCAGCTAGATGCACACCCATATACTACTGGTCAATCCATGTAAATCTGACATTGTGGTCTTTCCTCTAGTTAAAGACTGCATGGACCCCCCCCCCACACCCTCTAGTAATCTCAGATAATGTTGGTAAGGTCATACCAAATCTATCACAGCAAAGGTATCTTAGATTAACACTCATCTCTTCATTATACTTTTCTAAGCAGAAATACATTACTCTTGACCAACTAAAGCTAAGCCAGGGAATCACCTATCTTCTTTCTCCAGTTGCTTTCATTCCTTAGCAAGCAACATAATCATACCCAAACTAGAATACAACCCCCCCCTCTCACCTTTCATTCAACTATCAACACACACAAACTGGAAGTCATTGAAAACAAAATGTATAGGTTTGTGGTGCTGGTCAGCTCCAGCATGCATCACTGCAGCCTACAAGCAGTCCTCAACTGGCATTCTGTCTGCTTCAGAGCTACCCTACTATTTAGATCATTGTTATTCAAAGTATTTCACTAGGGCCACTGCCCACTGTTAAGATGTAAGCTTCAAATTAGACCACCAAGCAACATACTCAGGTATAATCTGAGAGACATATTTCCCCAATCAGTCTCTGAATTAAAACCACATTTGTGAAAAAAGTATTTTCTAGACATAGCCCATCGATTTTGAATTCCCTCCCAAATAAAATGGGAGATCAACACACACACAATGAAAGTATTCAAATTTAAGCTAAAAGAACACCTCACTAATGAATCTGATTGTATTTGCTTTATGCAGAGTAAGCTATCCTAAACATATATATATATATATATATATATATATATATATATATATATATATATATATATATATATATATATTTATACATATATATACATATAAGGGTCTCATTTGTTTCTTTGAAAGCTCATTTCACTGAATTTGAATTCACCCTGACCAAATCGCTGAAAGCTCAAATTACTGAAAACTCATTTCACTGAATCTCATTTCAATGAGGTGAAGTACTGCCACTGTGTAGAGTCCTTGCCCTTTTCCCCACTGTAGTGTGATCCTGGAGTTTTTATATATAGTTAGGGGGGTGTGGAGGGCAAAGCCCTCACTTAGTTTGGGTATATATTGTCTTCTGGAAAGAGTTAGTCATTGGTGTTGTAAGTATGCATTTCTATGGTTTAAAATGTATTGTTTTGAAGCTTTCAGTGAAATATAAGACCAAACTAGGTGGGGGGCTATGCCTCCCCCCTAACTATATATACTAATTCTAGGATCGCACTACAGTGGGGAAAAGGGCATATACCTTTTACTTGCCTTACAGTACTCTACACAGTGCCAGTACTTCACTTCAGTGAAATGAGTTTTCAGTAATTTGAGCTTTTAGGGATTTGGTTAGGGTGAATTCAAATTCAGTGAAATGAGCTTTCAGTGAAGCAAAGTAGATGCAAATCTGCCACGGTGGTGCAGTGGTAGCATTGTTGCCTCACAGCAGGAGGTTCTCCAGTTCGATTCTAGGCTGGTGTGCGGGGAGTGCCTTCTGTGTGGAGTCTGCTTGTCCTACCCGCGGTCGAGTGGAGTTCTGAAAGACATGCGTAAATGGGTGTGCCTTCGTTGAAAGTTGGGCGTCGAGCTGGCAACTTGGCACTGAAAAAACCTACTGCCAATCATTAGCAGACCGGAGTTCCGCTGTGGCGACCCCTAACCGGGAAAAGCCGAAAGACAAACAACAACACACACACACACACACACACACACACACATATATATATATATATATATATATATATATATATATATACACACACACACACACACACACACACACACACACACATATACACACATTTAATTCCTAATTAAAGTAAGTGAATTCTATAACTTATCAAGTTGCTGTTATCGCGAATGTTTATAAACTGACATAAATTGCAGCTGTATGCTGAATGTATATAGACTGTCATTATAAGTTGCAACTGTACTGTACATTGTATTACATGTAGGAAATTGTTCTTGATTATGTAAATGCCACATTACTGAATGTGCTTCCTCTTTTGGACCTGGTCATGACTGAAAAGGGTCTGTTAACCAGTCTACTTACCTGATTATCAAGCAAAACTGAACTGGATTAAATAAATAAATTATTAATTCTCCCAAGTGGAGGTGGGATTGCATCAAGGATCAGCTCTGAGCCCTTTCTTATTTGCAATGGTGATGGACAGGTTGACAGACGAGATCAGACAGGAGTCACCGTGGACTATGATGTTTGCAGATAACATTATGATCTGTAGTGAGAGTAGGGAACAGGTGGAGGAGACCCTGGAGAGGTGGAGATATGCTCTAGAGAGAAGAGGAATGAAGGTCAGCAGGACTAAGACAGAATATATGTGTGTGAATGAGAGGGAGGATAGAGGAATGGTGAGGATGCAGGGAGTAGAGGTGGCGAAGGTGAATGAGTTTAAGTACTTGGGATCAACAGTTCAGAGTAATGGTGAGTGTGAAAGAGAGGTGAAGAAGAGAGTACAGGCAGGATGGAGTGGGTGGAGAAGAGTGTCAGGAGTCATTTGTGACAGATGAGTACCATTAAGAGAGAAAGGGAAGGTCTACAAGAGGGTAGTTAGACCAGCTATGTTATATGGGTTGGAGACAGTGCATTGACAAAAAGGCAGGAGTCAGAGCTTGACGTGGCAGAGTTGAAGATGTTAAGATTTGCACTGGGTGTGACGAGGATGGACAGGATTAGGAATAAGTATATTAGAGGGTCAGCCCAGGTTGGAAGGTTTGGAGACAAAGCCAGAGTGGCAAGATTATGTTGGTTTGGACATGTGCTGAGGAGGGATGCAGAGTATATTGGGAAAAAGATGCTAAGGATGAAGCTGCCAGGTAACAGGAAAAGAGGAAGGCCTATGATAAGGTTTATGGATGTGGTGAGAGAGGACATGCAGGTGGTTGGTGTGACAGAGCAAGATGCAGAGGACAGGAAGAAATGGAAACAGTTGATCTGCTGTGGCGACCCCTAACGGGAGCAGCCGAAAGAAGAAGAAGATTAATTCTCCCACATCTCCTTAAGTTTTTTATTTTCAAAGAAGGTAACATCCCGTACTACTAAAAATAAAACTGTGAAGTGCATAGTCATAATATTTATTTCTACCAGATTATGAAACAAACCCTCTGGAGCTCTATTGAACAATTAATTCTCCCCATGTTTATCCTGAGTATCACCCTAGGTCACACTCTAGAATTAGAATTTCTTTGGCCATAATTATTACAGGAAGAATGAGACAGTCAAAGTTGGCATAATAACAAAATTTGTTCACATCACAGACATAAAGTATAAGGTTTTATCCTGAGCTTCTGTCTGTGTGGATTGCATATTCTTCCCTGTGTCTTCGTGGCATTCCAACTAACTCTTAAAAGATGCACAGACTCTTAAGTGATGCCTATTGTGAGAAAATGTGGTGTAGACCAACCACTGTAGGCATGATTGGCAATGCACAGTTTCATCTAGATAAGATAACCTGGATCACTGACTGCATGCCATGCCAGGACTAGCTGCATAGCAGTGTATACATTGTTTCTAGGTGATATGGACACATTCATTAATTTCAACAAAAATGAACATTGGTATTTGTTGGTGCAAGTGGGTTGAGGTCGTGGCCTACTCTGATCTATGCCAAAGACCTAGCTGATGGCCTATGTGCCCCTACTAGCCAGTGTGTGTCCACTATAAAACTCAGAAGTCATGGGTAAATGTGCTATGAGCTGATCAGTGTCTAGCTGCCTAAGATTGCTCTGTTGAAAGCAAAAGCTGGATGTAAAACCAATCAACCTGCCAAAAATCAACTAAGAACTGATATAGTGAATATATTTTATTTTATTTATTTTACATTTGTTAACCGGGTTGGTCCAACTGGATATATTTCAATTTTCAGCAGAGGCCTGGGGAGAAAAGCTCCACAGTAACATTCAAAAGTTTATAATGGACAAATATAAGAGAAAAAAATATATAATAAAAATAATGAGAGAACAGTAGTTACAAAGTCATACTATTTAAGCAACACAATATTCAAAAATAATTACTTATACAAATATAAAGAAAAATTTAGTTAAAAATAATTAGAGAGCCTTAGCTAAAGAGAAGTATGCTAATTATGAAACACAAAACCTAAAAGGAATAAGACACTCTTACATTAAGGTATGTGTGGTTGTTTACAATATCTTCACAGATTCATCTCCTATTTGTAACAATAATTTAAGACAGTTACTACTACCCAAGGGTAAGTAGTGTTAAAAGGTGATGGGAGGCAGTATAGAGAAAATGGCAAAAGAGAAAGCAGACAATTAGTCAGGGTAACAGCATGGGCATAACCAGTGTGTTTTAAGATGTTGCTTGAGCCTTTGTTTAAACAGTGGGAATGAGGGAAGTACAGTTAGATCTGATGGCAACAGGTTCCAATATTTTCCAGCAGTATTAGAAAACAAGGAGTCACCTGCCAAGTTATAAGACTTGCTAATGCTAACCAGTAGCTTAGTGGAAGAGCGTAAGGAATTGAGGTTTGTATAGGGGGTAATAAGGTTAGAGAGTACCGGTGTGTTGTTAGGTTTGGTAGAATATCCTATGAACAATAGTAAGTTGGGAAAGTATCAAAAATGTTTTTAAGTTCAAGCCAGTCTAGCTGCTGTAGGTTCAGACAGTGGTGAGTTCTAAATGGGTTCCCAGTAGCAAACCTGGCAATATTATTAAAAGAGTTGGCCAGTTTAGTGAGATTATTTTTCTTTAGGTTAGTATATATGGGGGAAGCATAAAGAAGAGTAGAGATTAGATGGGATTGGGCAGTTGTAGTTCTGGCTGTTGGTGTTAAGAAGGGTTTTATTCTATATAGGGAGCCCAATTTTCTATTTAAGGTTTTTATTGTGTTATTTATATGATTATCAAATGTAAGGTTATTGTCAATTAAGACTCCTAATAGTTTGGTGGTAGAGTCAGGGTTATAATGGTATCATTATTTGATATGATAGAGAAATTGATCGGGGGGGACTTAATGTTAGGTGTGAAGAGTAAGAGCTTGTTTTTTTTGGCATTCAAAAGGAGGCAACGTTTTAAGAACCATGTCTCGACTGAGTTAAATACTGTCTGGGTTAGGGATTGTAGTTTAGATGTGGAGTTGGCAGAACCTATGAGCGTGGAATCATCTGCATATTGTATGCAGGTAGCTTGAGGGATTGCTAAGTGAAGGTCATTGATGAATAATGAGAATAGAAGTGGACCTAGAATGGAGCCCTGAGGGACTCTGAGGGAGACTGGCAGGTGGGAAAATAGTTTATTATCCCAGAGGACTGCTTGTTGCCTATTGGTAAGGTAGGACTTAAACCAGAGAACAGCCTTGGTGTCAATAGCAAGGGATTCAAGAGTTTTTAGGAGCAGGGGGTGGTTGACCATGTCAAAGGCTTTTGACAGATCAATAAAGAGTTCTGATGAGAGGATGTTGTTATTACGGTTTTTATTGATGGAGTTGGTGAAAGATAGGAGGGCTGTGGTTGTACTATGAAATGGCCTGAAGCCATGCTGACAGTTAGCTAGTATATTATGTTGGGTTAAGTGGTTAATTAGTTAATGGTGAATGCATTTTTCCATAACTTTTGCTAAGGTTGATAAGAGAGCTATAGGCCTGTAGTTGGAATACTCATTGGAGTTTTCACCTTTATGCAATGGGATAATGTGGGAGATTTACCAGATATCAAGGATTGTTCCTTCATTTATGGTTCTGTTTATAAGGATGGATACAGAATAAGCAACCGCTTTAGATGCTTTTTGCAGGTATTCAGATGTCATTTGATCAGCAGAGGGGGTACATGGCTTAAGTTTATGTATAAGTTTTTGGATGTATGAGGTAGCGATGGGTTGTATTTGGAATGTTAGGAGAGTATCAGGTAAAGAGGTTGGGAGATTACAGTTGTTTGTGGAAAGTTGACAGGCTAGAGATTTTATGGTGTCTGTGGAGAAGGCATTGAAGGCATTGGCAGTTTGAAGGGAGGTATTGTTATCAACCCCTAGAGGGTGTGGTGTGCTGGAGTGCCCTGGGTGTAGGAATCTATTTAGCTAGACCAGAACTTTTGTGGATTGTTATGGTGAAATTGCTGTAGTTTACAACAGTTTTTTTTTTGTCAGTAAGTATAGCTTTTTTTGTAGTGTTTCTTAGCTTTCTAAATGTTTGTTGCTCTGAGATATTTTTGGATGCTCTCCACTTGGCCCAAGATTTATTCCTAAGCAATATGAGTTGTCTAGTTTCTTTTGAAAGCCAGGGGGCTGGTTTGGACTTTATTCTGATAGAACATTTAGGAGCATTCTTATCAAGGATAGTTAAGAATTTAGAGTTGAAATATTTAGCAGCCTGCTCAAGAGGGAGAGTTTTTAGTGGGTACCAGTTACAGGCATTAAGTTCATTTTGGAATAATACAGGGTTTAAATGTTTGTTGGTTCGAGAGATCTTGTAAGTGGGGGTGTTAGGGATGACATTCTTTTGTCTTATAATGTAAGTTAACATATGATCACATAAGTCATCTGGTAGAGTTCCTACCTTCTAAATTTGTAGTTGTTTATTAATAAGTATCCAATCTAAGATACTCTCTTTGGTGTTAGGTGTGTTAAGTCTAGTGGTGGTGGTAATAGTTTGACTAAAGCCATGAAGATTAATATGTGATGAAGGATTATAATAGTTTGACTAAAGCCATGAAGATTAATATGTGATGAAGGATTATCTGTGTTTACACATTTCCAGTCAGTATTAAAGTCACCTAGTATAATAGTTTATTGTGGGTAAGTAGTTGATACCCAGCTTAGAATGTCTTCTATTGTAGTGATATTATTACCAGGGGGTAAGTAGATGCAGATAATGTATAGGCCTTTGGAAGGGTTTAGTTGAAGTCGGGAGATAAGAAATTCAGCCTTACTATCTTGAGGTGGGTTATAAGATATGGAGGTGATCTGTAGCGTGGATTTATACAGTAGTGCTACCCCCCACCCCTATGTTTTATGCAGTCGAGTCTCAATATGTTGTAACCTGGGGGATTATTTCATTGTCTTTAGTTACAGGTTTTAACCAGGTTTCTGTGAGGCAGAGGATTTCAAAGAAATGAATATCAAGGAGGGCGTGGAGATGGGCAATTTTATTATTTATACTGCGGATATTGAGATGACCTAAAAGTAAGCAATTAGAGAGACAGGTTTGGATCGTTATGGTGGGGGGAGTGGTACAAGGAGTTGTAAAAGTTGGGATGTTTGTTGGGCCTGGGCTAGGGTGGATGTCACAGTCTTTTAAGGTGGGAGTTTTTAGGGCAGAAAATGGGTAGTTGAGGAAGCTGGTTAGGTATTTTAGCTTCTTTACAGTTGTGTTATTGAATTTAATATGAGTAAGTCAATGATACTTGGCTAGCAGGTAGTAGGGTGTGTATGTGGCATTTATTTGAAAATGGGTAAGGGTGTAATTGTGACTAGCTGTTTGTTTAGGAGAGTAGTTGAAGCAGTAATAATTCAATTTATCAATGGAGGTGAAGATATAGGCAGAGGTGAGAACAGGTATGAAAGTAACTAGGAGTATAAATTTGGTTAGGGCAGGTTTAGTTGTTGAAGACATATTATAAGGGGTTTCTTATATAGCTACAACATGACCTGGGTGGAATAAGACAAAGAATGTATGGGTTTTATAAAGTTCTTTGAGTGGGAGCAGTGATAAGGTAATTAATAATCTTAAGAGGTGTAGGAAGAGATACTGGATGTAAGAGGTGAGGGAAAAGTAGATGGGTGGGGTGTGGTTAAATTATATAGATTGGTTGAAGTATAGGATTGGATGGCAGGGAGAGAGGGTATGGTTAAGGAAGTATAAATTGAGGACCACTTGGGGTGGGTGGGAATTCAGGGTAGGGTAGGGGAGCAGAGCGAGCCTGCAGGGCGAACGGAGCAGGTTAGAGCTGAGAGAAGCTGAGAGGTAATCAGTTATTCAGTGAGACTGAGATTTATACAGCTTTGAGTAGGTATGTGGCACTTTCTTTAATTACAAAGGGTGTCCTTAGTTCTAGGTGTATAGGGGAGTAGGTGTTTAGTAAAAAGCCCAGAAGCAGGAGTATTAAGTGACAGAAGATTAAGCTATCTAGATTATCTACTGTTATGACTAAAAGGTAAATCCCTGTTTCATGCCTTTCTGGGGGAGGGGGTATCTAGAAGTAAAGATCCTACAGGGATAACTGGAGATAGGTGTTCAATATATGTTTTCTGACAGGCTGCAGCTTTGAAAGTAGATCACTTGATGTTAAGGAGGAGAATGGACATCTTATGCATCCAGGAGACAAGATGAACAGGCAATGCAGTAAACTCACCTGGCTTGAGATCCAAAGTCTATGTCTTAAGGGGAAGATATATTAGAAATGGTGTGGGAACTGTGGTTAGAGAGAGCCTTCTGAATACAATAAGGGATGCCATTAGATTTAGTTTCAGATGTATGGCAGTCAGACTCCAGTGTAAAGATAACTCAGTATTCATACACTCAGATGGATTAGTAATTTGATCGCCATTCCATACTAACTTGCTATTTATATGTACCTCTTGGGTTTGTAGATCAACATCTGCTGATGCTAGGCCATTTTTATGACAACCTAATTTTGTTTTGTTGAATGGTGTTTCTGCTGATGGAGTCACATTTATTCTTATCCTAAGGTCAAACAGACTGAGTCACTGGGTACCTCATGTAAAATAACCCTTATTCCAATACGGCTGGCCATGCAGCTGATTTCTTTGTCTTTGTCGGCTACTAGTCAGACTTATGAACAAAGGGATGAACAGTTTTAACATTAAGAAGCACAAACATTTACATAAGCTTAGGGATATACAATGACAACAAAACCTTTGTATCATGGACTTTTCCCATAATAAGAAGACTCCTTGCACCCTGATAATGAAGAAAATATGTTGATTGCCTAAGAAGGATGCGGCAAGTGTACAAACATTGTTAGTAGACTTTGTTAGCATTAGGTGTTTTTAATTTAAAAAAAAACACGTGTGCAGTTACTTAGTTACGAAAATAACAAAAGTGCTATTCCCCACAAGACTTGCTTCTGCCTTTTCATTTGCATTATAGTACCCTCTGGCTGAACCCAAGATACAACACTGCATTATAACAGGCTGCATTACTAGAATTACTTCGACCTCAAAGTGAACTGCAGAACTGGCATAGAAGATGATTTGCAATGATGCCTCCCTTCTCTGTACCAGAGTCATAGAAGCCAGTACAAGAAATAATATAGATATCAATTTTTCATAAGCCTAAATAGAGTCAGTCTTATTCTGGCTGAATATGGCACAGTGCCCAATGCAGATGATTTATAATCTAGATAATATAAAAAATGTCAAAAAGTACATTAATCAATAACTGAATTACACATAATAATTTAAAATAATGGCAAGTTTTAAAGCAGTGTTTATATTCCTGGAATTATGTATGACTCATACCATTGTGTGATATCATTAAAATAAAAACGGCTTCAAATATGACCTAAACGATGGGGTCAGTAATTCTTTCCCAATGCCACAAGCCAGAGTTATTGACCCTTAACACTGAAATAGAACTGTATTTATCCTGCTGCTTACTAGAAGGCCAAACACTTACTGTGGTTACATGCTGAAGGGCTACTCTTTACTGATTAATGGAGTTGTGCCCTTACCATGTGCCTTATTGTTGTATATTGTTAGATACAGTGTCAGTGGTTTATATTCTGACTTACCCTGTCAACTAAGTAAATGAAGTCAAAAAACACTACTCCAAACTACATAAAGTATCCTAAGACAAATCATTGTAACTCGCCATAATTTCATTCTTTTTTGCTCAAAGCGGTACCACAAATGTTTAAAGGAGAATTAAATAATTTTCCATTGGTGCCCTTTTTAATGTTAGTGTTTTTATTCTAACTGCAGGGCATGTTTTCTAATTAGTTTCCTTGCTCATATTTTTTTCCTGTAAATATAGTGCAGCTTCATACCAGCATATATTACCATACTGTCAAAATCAGATGTTAAAGATAAACACTGAATTATGGGTATAATTTGTATAAGAAAATGACTGTCAAACTGAATTACAACATTATTTTCACAACAGATGATAGACTGCTGTTAAAAGGAAGCTTACTGTTCATATTTCTACAGCTTCTTTATTCAAGGAAATGGAATCTTTGAAATACATTTTGAACAATAATTGTTTAATATACCTCATTTCAGAATGCTGTATTTGACATGCATTACTATGTTCCATGGGGGATTAATGCTCAGGTTACTCACTACAGATGGGGCTTGTGCAGTATTATATGTAATGGATGACTGAAATTCAGAGACATACTGCCTCCTGAAACACAGTACATAAAGAACCTGCATGTAAGACAGCTATGGCACAAAGCTCACTGGATGAGAATGACGCAGGTTTGCTTTCTGTTAATACATATGGAAGGCCTATGCAGAGGACAGTCCAGAAACATGTAAAGGAAACTTTGCATGCACTGCATATGTAGGGTGTCTGCAACTTGTATAAACACAGACAAGGATTGGAGGGTCATATGCAGTGTACACATACAGTTGTAAATTCATGCACAGAAAGTGTGACAAGATAGGTATCATCAACCTGCTTAATGACTGCTATACAAGGATCACTATATTGGTAGTGTACCCAAATCTTACATCAGTTTTACAGAGGTTGTTTAACCCGTGGTACTAACAATACTTAAACTATATGTAAATTCCATCAGTACCAAAATCACTCCTTATTGTAAGATTACTCTTAGAAATCAAAATGGTTTGACATAGTGCAGAATTTTTAGACATGGTAGAAACTGGAAGGGGAATGCAACATTATTTAAAAAACAGGATGACATGCAGGTAGGAGAAAGGCAGATTTATTTTCCCTTTTACCAACATCTGTACATGATACTGGAAGTTTGGTAAAAAAGGATATATTTTATTATTTATAGCAGGCCTGGGAAAATAACAATGGAGAAAGGATAAACGAGAGTTATCGCCTTCAACAGGATCAAGGGCATGATGGCAATGAGGGTTGTGGAAAGGGATTAGCATATGTGGCACTTTTACACCACAACCGCCTTGCTACATGACTTGGTAGAAAAAAATGTTAAGGAGGCAGAAGTATATGGCTAAATGGACAGTGGATATAAGCCAAATAAATGCTTAGAATCATTATGAGTTCCATGTGACAGACAGTCACTCTGTACACCTCTCACATTTTGTTACAGTATTATAAAGTAAGGTTTTTAGTTATTTGAAACAGTAGCTCCCACCACACAAGCACATGCAATGGCAGTGACTTACACTCACATACCCCCCCACACACACACACACACACACACACACACACACACACACACACACACACACACACACACACACACACACACACACACACACACACGCCCTACTTAACCTTTTGCTTCATCAGGTAGCACGCCTCCTAACCCTACTTCACATGCATTGGTGTACACAGTAACAAGTTTACTGATGTTATGGGTGACAAAGACTAATTCTGAATGCAAACTAATCTTCAACTGATGAAAGGCCTCCTTTGCTGCTATGGCCTACCTTACTTGCGTGGAGGACTTATCCTTCCTAAGATTTATTTCAAGGATAAGGTATGATAGTAAAACTGAGTATGAACTTCCTATAGTAGTGTGCTAGCTGCAAACTGTTTTTATTTGACATTAGTACTGAGTATAGACCAGTCCTTGATAACCTCTTCTTTGTCTTTTTGACATCTAATTACTGTCTCCCAGGCAAACATCCTAAGTATCTGATTTCTAAAACAAAACATACTTTTGACAGCAATAACAGTGAGTCCTGCCCATGCTAAAGATTCCAGTACAGTTTGTACTTTGGCTAAATGTACCTCCATATCTTCTAAATAAACTACTATGCCAGCTAGGTGTGCAGCCAAGTACCTGGCATGAGGCTTCAGAATTTTATCCTGAAGTATTTGAAAAGTGGCAGGAGCTCCATGAAGTCCAAGGCTAAGACAATATAATGAAAAGGACCTTCAGTGGTGGAGAATGCTGTGTTCTCTCTATCTTCATGGGTGATGGGGATCCCTTAGTCAATTGTAACTTAGTCACATACCTTGTTTTGCGTATCTCATCTGTGAGCTGTCCACCCTGTGCATTGTGTGTATCAAATCTGGATACTTTATTCAGTTTCTGCAAACCATTAAAAAATCTTATGTAGATGTCCAGGTTAGGAAGCAACATAATTGGAATGTTTCATTTGCTTTGGGACTTCCCAATAACTCTCAGATCCTATGTTCTCTTTTCTGTCAACATCAACCTGTGGATTACTGGATCAGATCAGATCAGAGGACAGATTTGGCTCCAAAGCTCCAACTCCTCTCACATAATGCTCTGCATGACTAAATCACCTCATAATGACTTTGCTCTACTATACCTGACCTGTATATGAACAATCCCATTAAACGTAAGAGAGGCAAAGACCTAAGGTTCTCAACAATATACTTTCGACCAGCCTGCAAGGTTCACCAAAAATAATTTGGAAGGGGAAAAAGGGATGTAGAGAGGGAGATGAGTGGAAGCAGGCAATGTGGAACTACTATTATGATAAGTACATGACTTCCTTATTTGATGTTGCCTTGTCTATCTGCCTCTACCTGTGGGACAGGGTCCCAGTCAGATAAACTGGGAGGTATCAAGAAAAATATTCTGCGAAGTGTAGGTCTTAGATCTAATCAGATCTAATAACTCACAGGTTAAGACAGATGAAGACAACACAGATCTAGCATTATGGTACATACATAATATTCATTTTATACATATTTCTTACTACTTCACTTATTGCTTTTGTTTAGGACTCTGGTACACTATAGGTTTATCTCTCCCCTTGTAAATTTCAGCATGATTGTGAATTAAATCTGTTCTACCAAGAAGCTCAGAAAAAAACTCTTTATTTCTCAGTTAGAACTCTTTCTCTTCTTGTTTCTGGGCCTTAGACAAAGTTTAATCTAGTTGAAGAGCAGAGGTATAATTCTCTGATAATTATGGTTCATTGGATTATTTCACTGGATCTGGCTTTGCAGTCCAGAAGCACTAGTTATTTTTTATCATATTCACAGACATCATTTGAAAATTTCTGCCATAAACTGCATAATCTGCATTTATACTTGACAACAACACATACATTTTTGCTCTCTCTTTGTGCACTTGGTCAGCCCTTAATGACTCTCATGAATTTGTCTGAGGACTTCTCCTTTTAAAGCTGATAAAGTTGATACCATACTTAGTACTGGTTGAACACAAGATCTTTTTGTTCTGATAGTTGTGCAATTACTGTAAAGATCTTATACAGCAGACACTTTACTTGTGTGCACTAGTTAGGTCAGATTATTATTTATAGATCACTGTCTTGTTTGGTAGTTTCTTACAGAATGTCCATTTTGTTTATTGTCACAGGTTGGTTTCCATAAAACTTTCCACCCAGGCTGCCATGTCTTTTAGATTTAGTTATATAACAGTATGCAAACACTGATGTGGGCATTAGCATATCTTCAACTTCTTGAAAGCCTGCTCTTGGGGATCTCCCTATGTCCATTCTATGCCTTTTCTCAGTGCATCTGCACTGGATGTAACATTATTGACAGTCCTGGAACACATTTGTCCAAAAGAATTAACCATAACAAGCACTTGTCAGACATCTATCACATTGATAGGACTCTAAAATTCAGCTATAACCTTGACTTTGCTTGCATCTGTCTTGAAGCCATTACCATTAATGCAATGTTGAAAATATTGGGAGTGAGATTTGCCAAATCATACTTTTCATTATTTAGTGTGAGTTTTGATTTCTAAACAGCTCGAAGCACAGCTTCTAACCTCTCTTTATATACGTATTTATCATGCCCAGGCACTAGAATTCATCCATTATGATACTTATGTCACTATGGAAAATTTTAAGTGCAAATGTGAACTCAAAGGATAACCATCTGAAATGCAGTCTTCTTATTAGAGTTATCAATCTTGACAGCATCCTTTTGCTTGTATTGAGGGAAATTTGCCAAAACCCAATGGATGCATCTAATATGGAGAATATCTCTGTCTCTATTAACTTTGTGCTAAGTCTTCTGAAGTAGGCAAGATAAACCTCTACTTCTTTTTTTTTTTTTTTTTTTTTTTTTTACTGCACTGTTTAGTTTCTATCAGTCATTGCAAGGACTTTCCCCTTACATTTGAGTTTCTTTGTTAAGGATACATGTTTCTGCTCATAGCAACTGTGGACATGTCGAAATACATTTACAGGCACTACATAACATTTTGTAATGTCTCCATACCTCTCAACAGTACGGATTTTTGCAGAATGTCCAGATTTTTGCCTCATATCTTTGGTCCATTTCTCATAAAATTGTGGTTTTGTGGCAAATCATTGAGGTTAAAATCAGAAAATAATGACAGACATTTGAATTTTAGACTTCATACCCTTCAGAAAATTCATGCTAATGCAAAACCTGTAATTCTATCAATTTTCTAAGTTTATAAGAGCAATGTTTAAAACGTGTCCCTATTTTTGGGCCTTTGTCCACCCATTATTGATGGCTTTGTCCAGATTTCCTGCTTTAAGAGGTATGAATGTGTCCTCTAGTGCCTATTTTAAACTTTACTACACTTCCATCAACTGGGGGTTTTCCTCTGCCATTTTCCTCCGCCTTCGGCTGTTCAGTCATTGAAATAAAAAAAAAGAAAAGTGCTTATGCGTTTCTCCCTACCTTATTTTATGCTTGTCTGTCTTTTGATCATTGTTATCATCCACAAAGTAACAGTATTCTGCAAATTCATATAAATGTCTCAGAAACACTTCAACAACTTCAACTCTGCCTTTTTGTAGTTAGGAAAATGTGCCCTTTCTTGAATCACAATTATTTTGGTGCAAAATGATCAGCTAATTTAACAGTATCAGACTCAAATTTTATGCTTTGCATGTCAGTAAATGTAAATATTTTATACCTTGGCTCAGCCTCTAGGCAATATCATTCAGTAAAGAATTTGGATGCAATTTTAATGTGTGCAAACATGTGCTTCAGTGTTGTCTGGGCACATGGCTGAAAGAAATTGAAGGGCACTGGTTGGCTGAATTTCATCATTTTGTTGGTCATTTTTTTAGCTTATTCTTTATTAGTCAGGCATTTGCCAGAGCTATCATTATACCAAAATAGCTTGAAACTCATTGGCAATATTCTTCTCAGCTGTTGACATAGTTTCAGCTTCTCCAAATATTTCTCAGGTTTTCTGTGGACTGGTGGCATTCTGCTTGGTTGCATTGGACCAAAAATTCAGCTTTAGAAACAATGTCATGATGGGATGATTTCAGCAAGTTTTTAAATAAGTATACAAACCAGTAGATGCAGCTGAGAGAACCTTATCTTCTAAATGTCAGCATAAGCATGGCAGCACATTATATACATGCCCACAGCTTCATCATGTTCAGTCTCTCGGACACCGCATACAGTACTGGTAATGATCTTATATTTCAGGCTAAATAGACTTGAGCAATCAGCTGCTGCTTCCACAGAGCATCTTGGTAGGTCTGGCATTACCACATCTTTGCTTGTGCCAGTACATAAAATGCGTATACAGGCATTTCCGTACTGGGGATGTCTTTAACATCTGCCATGCCTTAAGGTAATTTCCTTGCCCAATGTTTCTTCCTGTGTTTTCTCCCGTCTGTCAATTCCCTTGCCTTAGTATATTATTTAACATCAGTTTTCATGTTTACAATTAAATCCATATATCATTACTTCTATTCTGCGTTTTTGGCAGTCCCAGCCATACATCAGGTGACAGTGTCAAGCCATGCTGAGTAAATTATCAGCTATCTCATTTCTTATATATTTTAATTGTAATCCTCCTATTACTGTGCAGTACTTCCAATTACTGACTTCTACTCTTCTGAATTTATCTGCTTTGTCAGAAATAAGGACTACAGTTATCCTTTCTCTCGTGCAGTTTTGATCAGCAGGCTGCAGGCTATGGGTGGATACTAGAACTGGTTCAATGATAAGTCTGAAAACTATATTACAGTGAGTCCACTTATCACTTAGAAATGCTGAAGTCCACTGTCAATAAATCTGAATCAAGCCCTCTATAGCCCCTATGTAGGGGGAAATCAACACACCACTAACTTATACATATCTAGCATGTCTATGGTCTCTGGTCACACAAAAGTGGAGAAAAGGACAGACTCCATGTTAGGTCAAAGTGCTTTTCATTGTACTCACTTTGTAATAAGTGAACTTGCAGAATTAGGAGTTAAACTAATGTCATGCTCTTACAGTGGAATCTCTATGACTAGGCCATGCATACATAATGTATTACATTTGTATTCCATGTTTCTGATTCGCACTGCATTTGCCATATAAATTACGGCACGTTGTGGCAGGGAATGTAAGGTTGCACAGGGACCTGCAACTGCTCCTCCTCCTCCTAACGCATACCTACATGAAAGAGTGCTATTTTTAGCACAGCAGATTAAGACAATTACCTTGTAGCAGATGGGATCCATTTCACGTCCTCAAAAGTTTTGGAATCCGGCTCTCTGTGCCTGTCAGACTGACTGCCTGTGATGCGCAAGAGAACAAAGGATTTTTTCCCAGAGATATCAGTGTCTAAAATCTTTTGGTATATCACTTTCCTCTAAACTGCATATCTCAAAACTGACCACTTGAGGTAACAGTTAATTATTCACCATTGTTCAAACTCTATTTTTTTACCATGCAAATGGTTGCTCTTATCATGACTGCTTGTTTATACCTAACTATATGTAACTATCTTTATATAATAATTTTTTTCCAGCTCAGGTTTGCTTTAGATACCACTAGTTACACTTTTTTCCAGGTTCATGTCCACCTGGTCAATGTTTATTAAACTGTTTCTTTAATTATTCTAAAACTTAACATCTTTAAGATATTACAAGAAATATTGCTTCACACTAGCTGACAGGGTTTCTTATGACTCATGCCCATCATCATCATCATCATCATCATCTTCTTTAGGCTGTTCTCATTAGGGGTCGCCACAGTGGATCATCTGTTTCCATTTCTTCCTGTCCTCTGCATCATGCTCTTTCACACCAACCGCCTGCATGTCCTCTCTCACCACATCCATAAACCTTATCTTAGGCCTTCCTCTTTTCCTCTTACCTGGCAGCTCCATCGTTAGCATCTTTTTCCCAATATACCCAGCATCCCTCCTCAGCACATATCCAAACCAACGCAATCTCGCCTCTCTTGCATTGTCTCCAAACAGTCCAACCTGAGCTGACCCTCTAATATACTGATTCCTAATCCTGTCCATCCTAGTCACACCCAGTGCAAATCTTAACATCTTTAACTCTGCCACATCCAGCTCTGACTCCTGCTTTTTTGTCAATGCCACCATCTCCAACCCATATAACATAGCTGGTCTCACTACCCTCTTGCAGACCTTCCCTTTCACTTTTACTGGTACCCGTCTGTCACAAATCACTCCTGACACTCTTTTCCACCCATTCCATCCTGCTTGTACTCTCTTTTTCACCTCTCTTCCACACTCACCATTACTCTGAACTGTTGATTCCAAGTACTTAAACTCATCCACCTTTACCAACTTTACTCCCTGCATCCTCACCATTCCTCTACCCTCCCTCTCATTTACACACATGTATTCTGTTTTAGGCCTGCTGACCTTCATTCCTCTCCTCTCTAAAGCATATCTCCACCTCTCCAGGGTCTCCTCAACCTGGTCCCTACTCTCCCTACATATCACAATGTCATCTGCGAACATCATAGTCCACGGGGCCTCCTGTCTGATCTCATCTATCAACCTGTCCATCACCACTGCAAATAAGAAAGGGCTCAGAGCTGATCCTTGATGTAATCCCACCTCCACCTTAAACGTATCTGTCACTCCCACCTCAGTCCTCACCAATGTCACACTACCCTCGTACATATCCTGTACCACTCTTACATACTTCTCTGCCACTTCCGACTTCCTCATACAATACCACAACTCCTCTCTAGGCACCCTGTCATATGCTTTCTTTAAGTCCACAAAGACACAATGCAACTCCTTTTGACCTTCTCTGTATTTCTCCAATAACGCTCTCAAAGCAAACATTGCATCTGTAGTGCTCTTTCCTGGCATGAAACCATACTGCTGATCACTAATCATCACCTCCCTTCTTAACCTAGCTTCCACTACTCTTTTGCATAACTTCAAGCTGTGATTGTTCAATTTTATCCCTCTGTAGTTACTGCAGCTCTGCACATCACCCTTATTTTTAAAGATACGTACCAAAACACTTTTTCTCCACTCCTCAGGCATCCTCTGACTTTCCAAAATTTCATTAAACAATCTGGTTAAAAATTCCACTGCCATTTCTTCTAAGCACCTCCATGCTTCCACTGGTATGACTTATTCTTATGACTCATGCCCATTTAGAATTAACATATTTTATATGTGCCTTTTTGTTTACATGGCATGACTTTCTATTACCCCTCATCTGCCAATTCTCACAAACTGGCTTTTGTTGTTCCCATTAGTAATTCACAGGTTTATATCACACTTTTGGTAAATATACCACAAACAGCCTATCATTAGATTTTTAAAAAATTATTGTGAATTTTTGTGAGCAAGTTTGGTTGCCTTCCTTTCACATTTGACAGAATATTTATTCAGTAATGCTTTGAACAATTGTCCTCAGCTTTATCATTTCTAGAAGCTGATTCTTTGTCAGCTTTGCCATCCACTGGTAGTATGTTCTAGATTACTGGCCTGCACTAAAAGCACAGAAGGATAAAAACCTGAATACAGTTCAGGTGACCTAAATTCTGAAACTCCTGTTATGACTTCCTCATGAAACTTGTACCAGACTGTGTAAAAAGGCCTTCACTACCTCAGCCCTAGTACCTCTGAAGCATTCTTCCAAGTAGCCTGTCATTTAGAGACATGCTCTTACTTTCTCCATATACTCAAATAAGGAGCTAAAATCAGTGAACCTTTGCCAACTATGTCATTCTTCTGAGGTCTTCAGAAAACAATTTATGCTGTCATCTCACATAATTGTATTTCTTTGTCCTGCTCAGTTGCCTACCGCAGCCATGATTCCATTAACCTTATGTATGTAAAGTAACTTGGAAAGCTTCTTCTTTGTGTGTATAACTGCTATAAATGTTGTAAGTTGTATTGCATTGTTATATGGCAGTATAGTGGGCAGTGCTCATAATCAGCTGTGATGAAATGATCTGATGGAGTGTTCCTTGCTAAAAGAGCAATAACTGCTACGTTTACAATGTCAGTTTATTAAAATGGAAAGTAAACTAAAGTGATTTTTCTTGTTCTATGAGGTGGGCAATATAACCTTAGGTTACAGTACTCACTGCTTATGAGCACAGTCAAGGTACAGAGGAACAGCTGCTAATGTTGAGATATGTGGTTTTAGAAACAGCAGGTGTTTAGAGATACTAGGGGTGTTAACAGACAGCACAGCTGCAGAAGACACCAGTGACAGGCTGAGAAGTTGGAAAAGGTCATTTAACTTTGGGTTATTCCAATGTAGAGACACCATTATATAGCATTCTTATAAACAGAGATGACAGTGTTTAGCCTTAATGTTAAGATTGTATTTAGTCTTGTCTGATGCAGTTTTCTTTGGGAAACACTGAAGACCTCTGTGTTCTCAACAGTCTTTGCTAAAATGTTAGCATCTTTCCAAAGAAGACCTTTAAATACTGTAAGGTAGCAGTAGCACTTTCTGAAGCTATACCTGTATTACTTTTGTACTAAACTGGGATGTGCACTGATCACATACATGTCAAATTTTACAGTGAGGTGCTTTCTGAGAATTTTGCAGCTGAATATGAAGTTATGGACATCTCACTTAGCCAAGTCACATACAAGATCCTAATCCTTCTGTGTCATTTCAGTTTTAGTATCTGCTGTTGAAGCATGCACTGTCTTTAAGACCCTACTTTAATATGATGATGAATTGTTTAACATCATGTCCACTTTGGTTTCCATACATATGATATGGTGACAGTTTATCTGTTACAGAACTTTTTGTTTGTACTTTAAATTCTGGTGAGATAGCTCTTGCTTATTTTATACTCCACCTATGCTCAGAAAGGCAGTGCCCATTAAATGATTACTGATGTCTATAAAGGATCTTGCAGTGCACAGACTTAAACATGGCTTAATGCGAGATGTAGTTAATTTGAAACTGCATACCTATGCTGCTGAATCTGCCAGCAAGACTCGTCTGATTAATATTATCAGCATTCGTGATACTGCATTGCTCTTTTATTTCTTCTAATAACAATATGTTATCTAAATCTCTGATTGTGTGTAAATAGTACCTTAAAGTGAAGACCTTTAAGGCAAAAGAATTGATTTCTAAACATTGTTTTTATATGTACACATTTTTATTTCTGCCTGCTTTTGTCTTGCAGTTTTACTCAGATATCAACTGATTGCAGTTGTCTGGATTTTGTTCATAATTATTTTCAAATATAGAATCAAGGAATTACAATGCAACTTATTTATTTATTTATTTATTTCTCCTTTGTTAACTGGGTTAATCCACTGGGCTGGAGGCCCATTTTCAGTGGAAACCTGAGGAGAAAAAATCCACAAACACAAGATAAAAAAGATGATGCCAAAAAATGATACACATATATCATAACAAATTCAAGTTACATTGCAAGTTTAAGAACATTAAAAAGGGCAAGATAAAGAGACCTGTGAGTAACAACATTTATGCCTTGTAGAATTCATTAAAAGTATTTATTTTGTGCACGTACAACAACAAAATGATAGCGGTCAAGTTGGTGGAACAAAATAGAAAAATAGTAAGTGGACTGCAGAGAAGAGAGAAGAAATAATTTAAGAGACAGATAATAGCAAAGAATGGCAAGTGTGTCAGTTATAGTGTGTGGAGTGGAAGGAGAGGTGGTAAAGTTAGAGTGGAGAGAAGGAAATGAAGAAAGAGTTGCAGTGGCCAGGGAAATAAGAAGTAAAATAGGGGGCAAAGTTGAGAGGAAAGTTCAGTTTTTAAGAGTGCTCAGTGGTGTAGCTACAGATCCACAGGATTGTAAGTATATATAATGTTTGAAGGGAATAGTTCTGGTGTGGTAGTGGGAAATTAGGTGTGGTGGTGGCAGTTGCAGGAGGGAGAGTTGGCTAGGTATTGTTTTCAGTTCTTTTTTGAAGAAGAGTGAAGATTGGATATGTATAGTCTTGTGATGAAATACATCACAAGGCAATTTGCCACTAACCTCCCTAATGATATACCTCCCACTTATAGAAGGGCATGAATAAATTTGCAAATGTGGCTTCAGCAATTAATGTTTATATTAAAGAATATAAAAAGCTCATTTTATGCAACATGTTCCAGAGGTTGGATAATGCATCTTCCCAAGTGTGTCTTGTTTATATTTTGGTGCATATTTAAATCCATAATTCTTGTGTTTGTGGGGCTATTTGGCTTGTGGAAATGCAAGTGATCAAGGAGGTCCTTAAAGGCATATAATGCAAGACAAAGACCTCCAAGTAAGAGCCTCTGAGAGACCAAGTATGGGGACAGAGTTTAGCTGCCTCTCTTAGTAGCAGGGTCTTTAGACAACTAATCT
This sequence comes from Protopterus annectens, assembly GCF_019279795.1. Taxonomy (NCBI): domain Eukaryota; kingdom Metazoa; phylum Chordata; order Ceratodontiformes; family Protopteridae; genus Protopterus; species Protopterus annectens. The sequence goes on from NC_056748.1 coordinate 753,484,785, forward strand.
TATTATTCAGAAGACTCTGGGTTCTTTTTAGCTGCCTGATGTATTGGGATAGGTACATGCAAAAAGGGTAGTGTACTCTATAAATGGCCTAGTGAGAGCTTCTGAGTACAGCAGAATGATAGCTTATTTTAACCTGTGTGAGATGCATTTAGATAGACAGAAGAATTTCCTGACTACTGCCACAGGGTGGTTGAAGGAGAGAGCTTTGTTAAACCATGTCTGTTTGGAGTGAAGCAATGGTTATGGTGCAAGTTATAGATAAAAGTTATTTACCAAATGTGATGATACTGCACTTTTTTGCGTTTAGATTTATGCCTTTGTCGGTACAGCTTTGTTTTTTAAGTGCTAGTTTTTGAGCTAGGGATCTTGTGCCAGGGTAGATCAGACAACAACATCCAACTTACAGTCACTAACAAACTTAGACACAGATCTGGATTTTTGGTTTGGAAGTAGAAAAGTATATGCCAAAAAGAAGGACCCCAATACTGATTCCTGAAGCACATTAATCTTCACCTTGTTAGTTTCTGAGGTGGCGTTTGACATTTTAACTATATGGGTTCAATATTATGGCATAAGTGCATAAGAGTGATGGCATTAAATGTCTTGAATAGCTCCATATCGGCTATATGGATTGACTGATGTCTACTACATCCGTGACTTTTTCAAAGAAGTTAACTAAATTAAGTAGACATGACCTCCATTTGATAAAGACAAACTTTTGAGGTTCTAGCTGCATGAAGGTTTTGATATTACATTTAATGAAGTCAGATACATTGCATTAACAATGGCTTTACAAATTAGTCTAGATCAACCAAAGGTCCTATATTTCCTACTGGCTGTGGTAGGTCCCCTTATGAAGGGATATCTCAACAGCTATTCTCCACACTTCAGGTACATACTTTCTGGCTATGTTTAAGTTAAACAACTTTAGGATGAGATCCATAAATCATGTTTGAAGCTGTTGATTTGGCATCTGGGTAAATCGTCTGGTCCCATGCAAGGAGTATTTTTAGTTTCTGAGATCACAGCTAGGATTTGTTCCTTGATGATTATAAAGGGCAAAAGAGACTCAGGAATTTGTGGAATTTCAATTACTGTCAGCAGAAAAGTTGCAAATAAATTCATCTGCAAATGTACAAGCAAAGTCTTTAGAGTTACAGTGGGTGTTGCCATTGTGGATTAGCTTAGAACACCACTGGGTCTATACTTATTTTTCTGCTGTAATAAAATAAAGATGTATAATTATTAATTGCTTCACATGATAGTTTCAGTTTTTTTTTGTTTTTTTAATCATCTCTCAGATGTGATGCTAGAATGGTATGCTGGTGGTCTCGTGTCAAGTCCAAAATAAAAGCCAATATTATCCTTTCACTTCCATGATTCTAATAATGCCTAAGGAGTGAGTGTGTGTGTGTGTGTGTGTGTGTGTGTGTGTGTGTGTGTGTGTGTGTGTGTGTGTGTGTGTCTGCATGCTAGCCGTTTGACCTTAATCACCATGCTGGGAGTTTTCTCTCAGAAAGGATAAAACTCTAAAGGGAAAACTCAACACCTATCTGTCCAGAGTCTGTTGTGAGTCAAGGGACAGTGATGCCAGAGCAGTATGCTGGATGTCTTGTGTCTGAGTCCCAAATGAGATCCTCTGTTATCCATTCACTTCTATGGCTCTAACAGTGCCTAAGCAGAGGTCTTTCCCTGGATTTGTGTGTGTGTATGTGTGTGTGTGTGTGTGTGTGTGTGTGTGCGCCCATACAATGTGGCATTACTAGTGAGAGACAAAAGTTCTCAGTCTTATTGTTTTTACTGACCTGTTCACAACTTCACCAGTGGTTTAGTATATTTTTTGGTATTTGGATAACCTCCTTTGCTTTTTAGTGTAGATATAAAATCTCCTAAAATTTAGAAACACGACAATCAGCATACTCTAAAACAAGTTTTGGTAAAGCATTGTTCTACCTTACCTTTATTAAATATTTGAGAAGTTCTAAAATTGTATCAAGCAGCCTTCTCTTGATTTTTTCTACATAGAAAGCTGCATATTAGCTGAGTAGTATCACATGCCTTTAATGATTTATTATTTAATAAGTGGAATTTGCTTGTTTGTCAATCTTTAAGAAACACTGCATGAATCAGAGCATGAAGCATACACTAAAGTCTGTTCAATAAATCGGGTCTATATTATAAGATCAATGGCTGAAAACATCGAACACCATATGGTTGACACCATATGGTCGATGTCTTCAAACATCGAACTTATAAAAACAACAACAAAAAAAAAGACAAAAGTACCCTAAAGGGTTTAAGCAGGGGTGCAATCACCCCTCCACCCCCCATACCCCCCACACCCCCGCTACTTAAATATACCAACTCCGAGACCGCACTACATTGCAGTAAATGGAAATCTCCCCTTACGTAAATTTCCATTTACACGTTCGATGTTGTGCGCTTTCGCTATTCTCATGTCGACAATATCAGCTTTGATATTGTCGGCTTTTGAGAATATAATATAGACTCCAATAAATCATTTCATAATAGTCTTGGTGTAGAGGTGTCATTTGTATTTTGCCAGTGACTATGTCCTACACTTGGACAACTTTGTGTGCTTTATTCTAAAATTTGCAGTGAAGCAAAAAGAGAATTAGAAATCTGGGGAGGGCAGTCCTATGAACTATTCTAGCTGTGCAAGACAAATGATGGAACCAGATATGGATGGAAATAATTTATGATTTGGTAATGGTATTAAAGGCTGAAAAGTTGCACTTACTGAAATAGCTTTTAAACAAATGCAATATGTTCTTCCCTCAAGCCTGCCTTTGACTATCTAGTCTCTCTCTCTCTCTTGACTGGTCAGGTGCTTCATTCATTCTGCTGAGAGTTAAGAGCACTATGTCCAGTTTGCTCCCCCCAAGGGGGTGACAGATGAGCAATGGAGGATGCCGTTAATTATGAATTCAGGGATTTTTATGTTTAGGTCAGAAGACTTGCAAGGCTGAGACACATGTATGCTTCCATACACTGTCCTGGCAAGTGCTACACACTGTAATATTCATATAAGCTGCAGGTGTCACGGGCTATCCTGAATGAACCATCTGAGGTCCCTTTCCTCAAAGTCAGCAAACTAATTCAGCTGTTCTGCTCTCCCCAATGCATTTAAACTTAGGTTATATGGAACATAGTCTGGCTTTTAAGCATCTATGACAGAGAAATGAACTAATGTGCTCAACAAACCTTGTTTGATATAAAAGTCCATGACGTACTGAGACAAATTTAAAAAGTCTTTAAAATGATCAAAGACGTCATACATGCTTTCCTGCAGAATGTATGTCATAAATATATTTCATAATTGGAAAGATTGGAATTTAGTGTAGGTGGTGTGAGGTTTTATGCAATAACGATACCTTTTCTGACAAAACAGATACCTTTTATTTAGAAAACATAAAAGCAGGATTCACTTACACACACACACACACACACACACCCACACACACACGCACACACGCACGCACACACACACACCACACATGCTCGCGTGCAGTGAACAAACAGTAACAGAAGTTAAACGTGATTATACCTGTAGTAAAATAAAAATTTGGTACTTTTGTGACATTCATGGCTACAACACGGCACAGATGCTTTGAAGTATTTTTACAGCTGACAATCTCTTAGAAGTGCACTTTGTTTAAACATGCCTGTAAAACAAACGTCTTTGTGAAACACTGTTTCTTCCACAAACTCAAAAAACACAATCAGAAGGTAGCAGTCACTATTAAGTCCAACACAAGATTTAAAGTGTCTCACTGCTGTGAATATAACAACCAGTCTTTTATTAGAATCTCTCTTTGGTGTGATAAAAGTAATCTCCAGCTTCCCCCACCACCATAATTGAGGGTTATGACTGACAATAACCTGATATTCCCTGAATATGCAGCATCTGTCATCAAAAGGATTCACTCAAGCAGTACTATACACAGGAGTCTGCAAGTAAGGCAAATCTGCCAGTTTTATTCTCAGTGACTTGTAGCCACTGAATGTTATAAGCAAGGTGTATAGAGAGTACAGTAAGACAATATGTACCTAAACTGGCATATCCACGAAATGGAATGTCCACGGAGGTTTCTCACTAAAACAATACAGCGTGTAAGTAAAATGTCTTATGGCGAGGACCTCAAGGCCCTATCCCTGTATTCTGTCTCCTACAGGCTGTTGAGGGGAGATCTATGCCTGGCATACAGGGCATTGTCAGACGTCACTCTGATGGCCCTCCTGTATATCCACAAAACAAACAGCACCAGAATTACCCATTCTAAAGACTTAAATCCTGCCTGTAATATAAATAGAACCTGCTAGAGAGATAGGTATGTATCCCAGAGACTACCCAATCTCTCCAACAGGCTCCCCATCCATATGAAGCAGAGTTCCTTCCTAACCCAATTCAAATGTAACTTGGACAATTGTATGAAGAACAAGAAATTCATCATTGGCTTGGCACCTATGTCTCTAAAGGACATAGGCAACCTGTAAATGGTTCATCTTCCAACCCCCTGCCTGTAAAAGTTTCATGTCCCAAGCCCCTGCTTACATTTATCAAGGGTACAAGAACTTATCAGAGATTTTGGATGTGTGGCTAGGCTTAGAAAGGCCCTTGTGGTCATTAGCCTAGCAAGCACCTATGAGCCTAATATTCTTGGTTAGGGAGAAGGACATTTTTGGCCATTACTTTGCAGTCAGTCAGAAATAGTAGTTGCAGCATTATAGTTATGAGATGACTTATTAATGGTATTATCAGTGTGGATTGTAAAGCCAAATGCAGCCTCAAAGCTTCCTTTGTAGAAATTAGCGAGTCATCAAAGAGGAGCTCATTTGAGCCGATATAAAGAAAAACAGCTTCATACTTCCTTACATTTAGGCATGCTAAAAACCTACTGGCCTGTATTTTTTGCTTCTTCCAGGCCTAAAATTTTTCATGTTCATTATCACCTCTGCAAATGGCAGAGTAAGTCAAGGAATCCCCCTATGTATCAATACTTCAGTAGGTAACATTTTGTGGGCCTACAGGACTTCACATTTTGTGATAAGTGAAAATGTAATGCTGTACTGTGATCACTTTTACACAGATACAAATTATACTGCTGTAATGTGTATCCTAACCAGTTCTAATAGCTAGCAATGTATGGGCATGTGATCAAGAAATTGTTAATCAAGTTCTGACTGGTCGAATCAACATATTATTGTAAGCCAAACCTTGACATCCAGGCATAGATGGATTGCTCTTTGCTTGAGAATGCGATATAATATTTTGTGGTAGTTTCTCCTTTTCTCTTGCTGTTATGAAATTTAAATGTATAAATGTATATATATATATATATATATATATATATATATATATATATATATATATATAGATAGATATTTATACATATATATATATATGTGTGTGTGTGTGCATGTATATATCCACCATATGGTTGAGCACAAGTGCTCGAACCTGTATATGCCCAAATGTAATTAGCGAATCCTGGCATGCCGAATGGTTGGAATGTCGCAAGAAAACTGAATATGACATTTCTGACCACTTTACATCCATAAATGAGTGCTAACATGGGTCAAAAAGGGGACAGGAGTTTGCGATTCGCAACATCTGCATTCGCAAATGTGGGATGTTGATGCACTCCTTTTCGGACATTCGGGCTCAGCCACCCACTGGTCAACTATATGGTGGTAAACCTATATATATATATATATATATATATATATATTATATATATATATATATATATATATATATATATATATATGTATAAAAACTGCGGTGGTGGTGCTGCGGTAGCGTTGTCGCCTCACAGTATGACATTGTCCTGTTCGATTCTCAGCTAAAGCGTCTTCTGTGTTGAGACATGTGTGAATGGGCGTACCTTCGTTGAAGGTTGTGCGTCAGAGCTGGTAACTTGGTATGTAAAAATCTACTACCAATCATTAGTGGACCGGAGTTCCGCTGTGGCAACCCCTAACCGGGAAAAGCCGAAAGATACAACATATATATATATATATATATATATATATATATATACATATCAATATCTATATCTAATCTATATCTAATACACACACACACACACACACACACACACACATATATACATATGTACATACACAGACATGCATATATACATTAATATACATCAGTGTATTGTCATGGAGTGCAGAGGGTTTGGCCTTGTATAAATGCATATTTTCGTCTTTGAGGGGGTTTGTAGGGATATGATGTTTTCTATCAGTGATGAAGGAGCAATTAATTTTTGAATGCTTGAATGTCAGTCATTCACAGTGGAAGCTGTAATTACCTATGCTTGATTACTATATTTGGAAATAAGGAAAACTTCGAGTTTGACTTAAACTTAGAGCTATAGACTTTTTTTTAGTTGTAATCATTTAAGGATGTGCTTATATACCCAGGCACATTAGTGCTCCTTTCTGTATTACATTTGCTTGGGAAATTTTGTGAAATCCATTCATATAGATTTTCTTTTTATTTTGACAAAAAAAAAACTTCCTTAAAGGCCTTCTATTCAAGACTCTGAGAGATACGAAAAGCCCTGAAGTGTGAGAAAAATGCTTTTGCTTAAATATTTTAAGTTGAACTTATAATAACCTGTATGGTGATACATTTTTTCAACTGTTCTGCTTTTTACCCTGCTTTACCTGGAAAAGTCATCTGTTTGCACTTTTTTTAGATTGTTCTGGGACATTAGTCTTGTGGCTTCATTTACAGTTGTGGTAAGATTGTGTATTACTGCAAGATTTTAGCATCATTTATGTATTATACTACATTTTCATCTCTATAAGTAGAACTACTTGTAAAAGCAAGCTGTTCGTATTTTGACCCTTGGCTGGGGTCTTAATCTTGTAGTTTCATTTATAGTTGTGGCAGAAGTGTGAACTACTGCCAGATTTGAGCCTCATTTAATCATTTATTGCACCATTTTTTCCATAAACAGCATTACTGGCAAATTGCTGCATAGTCTGGTACCTTAGTCTCTGTCGGGATTGCATTAGTGGCAGTATTGTGAAATTTGCTCAAGGATTTCTCCTTCTGTACTTTTACAGCTGTTTATATTCCAGTTTTGCTGCTAGAGTCTTATATTCTGCTAATCATTTACCTGCTTAAAGTTGCATTCCAGTGCCTTTCTGTTTACCTTGCTACTGTTTTTACCATGTTCTTCATGTCTACACCATTCCCCAGTGAGATGTTAAGCTAAAGTTTCTGAAATTCTAACCATAGGACTAGAACTCCAATATTATCTTTATATGATTCGATCCCTCCTTGAGAAATCTACTTCTAGCAGCTTGAATTTTCTCCAACTCTTTTTCCTGCTCTGGTTTTAAAATGCTGTCTGGTTGCCTGCAGCCTCTTCTAGTAATCTGATTTCCAAGGTCCTGCCTTTCATTGCTATTGTCCATTGTGTAAGCTATGTAAGTAATTTTTCCCACCCATTGTTTTCTATAAATCCATAATACTAAGTTCCCACCCAGCAAACCAATATTGCTGTTGAGTAATTTTTATCTGTAAAACTACCATTAAAAGTCAAACTTGTAAGTTAGTGTGGCTAAAATAAAGCCATCATGTAGAGGAAAGCTCAGAGCTTAGTTTGCACATTAAACAGCACTATTAAATCTTAGCACAATCGAACCTAGTCTAGTGTCAAACCCAATACACCAAACAAGGAGAATATTGAATAACCCGGTCCATAACTTATAGTAGCCACTGAAATACAGGTCTGAATAACATAGATATGCAATTTCCAAATGTTTCCATAGCCAGATTGCTAGATATAGGTATCATGGGACGGGTCTATATTTCATCACTGAATGCTTAAAAAGGCGAACGGTGATTAATCGGCCCTATGTAAGCGAAAGCTTACAATGTCGAACTGTTAAAAAGCTGATTTTTTTCCAAGGGAAAAAAATCGCTGTTCCAACAAAAAAAAAAAAAGAAAACACTTTAAAACATTACATTAGGTGGGGGGCTTCACCCCCCTACTTAAATATACCAACTCTGAGACCGCACTACAGTGCCAAAAATGGCAAAGTAATGAAGCAGCCAAGCAAATTCTTTCCCAGGGAAAGAATTCGCTTAAAAGCCACTTCGATATTTTGCCTCTTCAGTCTTTTATGTTCGACCAAGATGTATTTGAAAGAATGCATCTTCGGTCTTGTAATAGGAACCCCATGGGACAATGTAGCAATTGTTTTGATGTTCACAGACAACTATTTAATTTTTAAAGAAACAAACACAGCATCTGAGAGATGCACATACACTATATCAGTGCAGGCAAAAATTTCACATGCAGATAAGATTGTCAGGAGCACAGATACTACATCCACCAAACACAGTGTCCACCACACATGTAGACCATCTTATGCTGAGGGACTAAAAAGCAATATTCCCAAACCACAATGACCTCCTAAGCCTATAAATGACAATGTTTATCCTTAACAATCTATAAAGCACTCACCAAGCAACATCAAATACCACAAATACCTATACTCAATGGAGCTCACAGGGAAAAGTCGATAAGGCAAGCAAACACATTTCTCAGGACTTTTGTTATAAGAGACTCCATTGTACAACACACAGATGCTCCACTCACCAGACAGAAAAGAGAAGATAACAGTTAGTTGCTTATCTGAAGCCAGGATCCATCAAGTTATGGTCTCATTGAAGTCACTACACCACAGATACCAATATGATTCTATCACAGTCCATGTGGGCATTAGTGACCTGAGACATACCTCTTTGGACTATAAGAAAATAGACATTATTGATTTCTCTGAATATATGTCTCAGGCAGGTATATGTCTTGCAATGAGCAGCATTCTACATCAAGAAAAATGATGCCACGGTGTGAACGAAAGATGACTGACTTCAATAATTGGCTTAGTTTCTGGTGTTTCTACAGGAGGTTTCAATATTTGTCAGCATGAGAGGACATGGCTAACTAACCATGTTGCTTTGCAAAAAGATGGTCTGCACCTGCCCCCCCCCCCAAGGATTCTGAATATTGGCTAAAACTTTATACACTCCCTTAGAGTCTTTTTTGACAATGCCAAATTGACAAACTTACTGACATAGCAAATAAAACCCAAAGAAATCTAACGGTGTCTGTGCTCAAAGGTAGGAGCCAAAACAAGAAACTCCACAGCCTGAAAGCTCTCCTCATTCTGCAAAATATAGACATCTGTGACATTCCCAAGACATAGTTGAAATTAACGGAAGCTACTCCAGGAGTGCAAGTCTTCAGTGCCTTCCACACATTTAGCCCATCAGCTGCACAAACAAGGACAAAAGGTGGAGGTGTCTTGATCTACATTAGCAACAAATGTATAGCTTGGTTTATCAGGATGATGCCTGGAATTTATCCACATGCAAATCACCATAGACAAAGTCCCACGCCATATCATAGGAGGCTAGAGACCACCTCTATGATACACAAATCCCATAGCTCATACTCAGACCTACTGGAAACAATCGCCATTAAACCAAACACCCTATTCAAGGGAAACTTTAACTACTCTTCTATACACTGGGAAACATACACTGCCTTAAACTTGCAGGCACAATTCCTGGACTAAACACAAATACCCTTAACCACACAGTGTGCACACCCCACCAGAGGTTTAAGCATACTGGGCCTGTTGCTCACCAGCAGAGGATAACACTGCACACTGCCCCTAGTATCACGTCCTCACTGGTGAGGTTGGAACACAAATGTGTCTCCTTCAAAATAAAAATCAATTCAGTAATGCCAGCAAACCCTTTAACAGTTAGAAACTATTCCAAAAGAAACTACATCCTATTAGGCAATAATTTGTCACAATTTACTGCCTCTCCTAATTCTGAGTTCATAGCAATCTATGCAGAAGTTTTCACAGAGAACCTGTACAATCATGTAAATGGCTGTATAGAGGCAGTTGCATCTACAAGAAGTAAACCCAAAACAAACTATAAAAAGAAACCACACTGGCAGTATCCTAACCTTACAACTGTGTATAACAAAGGGAAAAAAATATCATAGCTAAAATCACGAAGAGCAACTCCTATAATGGTAACAGCTCTCTAATTAAACTAAGAGGACTAATTAAATCCAACAGGGCCAATTACAAGAGCAAGACAGTCTCACAGGCTAAAGACAACCACAAGGCCTTCTACAGCTATGTCTGTAACTTCAAAGGCAGCACACAGCAGAGTGCTGCACTGGTGGTTAATAGTGTCACTGTCACTAAGTAGAGCAACATAGCGAATCTCCTGACTGACAAATTCAGCTCAAACTTCACCCCCAATCCCCCCTTGCCACCCCCTATGAAATAACTACTAACAGAACCACCCAACTATTAGCAGGTAGCAGGCCCTGTCAGCACTCACTAAAGCCAAAAATACAACCTCAACGGACCCTGACAGTATCCCAGCATGCCTCCTAAATAGCTTGAAACATGAACTATCAGGACTACTTGAGTCACTTTTCAACTACAGCCTCAAAAAAAGGCTTTGTACCATGAGAATGGTGGACTGTAATGACTATCACACTTTAAAGGGTGGACCATCAACCAACCCCAGAAACTACATACCCATTAGTCTATCTAGTCTAATAAGCAAAGCCGTGAAACAAATTATCAATGAATGATCAACAAAGACACAGGCAAACATCAGACACTGTACTCAACCCAATTTGGCTTTGTCAAGGGAAAGTCAAAACTACTAAATGTTGGACTTCTTTGAGAAGGTCACCAAGGCAATGAATGAGAGGAAAATGGTGTATACTTCCTACCAGGACATGGCTAAAGCATTTGAGACAATACTCTACTTGAGAATAGTTGACAAATTTACTGAACTTGACATTATCCCTACAAAACTCACTGGATTGCCAGCTAGCTCATAGACAGGACCTAGGAAGTTAGGATTGGTGAGACCACCTCCACTAAATGACCCCCAGTGGGGGTACCTAAGGGATCTGTGCTGGGACTGCTTCCATTTGGCATCTACTTCTCAGAGGTAAAGGCAAATGTCAAGGGCCTTTGGATCACCAAATTCTCAGATGACTGCAAATTGGGAGCTATCATAAATTCTCCCATGGCACAAACATCTTACAAGAGTGTCCAACACATACAAATGACTGGTGCCAACGTCATAGGGCTTTTTGAGAAAACTGCAACCAAGGCTAATTACTCCAATTAGGCCCTGTCAGCACTCACTAAAGCCAAAAATACAACCTCAACGGACCCTGACAGTATCCCAGCATGCCTCCTAAATAGCTTGAAACATGAACTATCAGGACTACTTGAGTCACTTTTCAACTACAGCCTCAAAAAAAGGCTTTGTACCATGAGAATGGTGGACTGTAATGACTATCACACTTTAAAGGGTGGACCATCAACCAACCCCAGAAACTACATACCCATTAGTCTATCTAGTCTAATAAGCAAAGCCGTGAAACAAATTATCAATGAATGATCAACAAAGACACAGGTAAACATCAGACACTGTACTCAACCCAATTTGGCTTTGTCAAGGGAAAGTCAAAACTACTAAATGTTGGACTTCTTTGAGAAGGTCACCAAGGCAATGAATGAGAGGAAAATGGTGTATACTTCCTACCAGGACATGGCTAAAGCATTTGAGACAATACTCTACTTGAGAATAGTTGACAAATTTACTGAACTTGACATTATCCCTACAAAACTCACTGGATTGCCAGCTAGCTCATAGACAGGACCTAGGAAGTTAGGATTGGTGAGACCACCTCCACTAAATGACCCCCAGTGGGGGTACCTAAGGGATCTGTGCTGGGACTGCTTCCATTTGGCATCTACTTCTCAGAGGTAAAGGCAAATGTCAAGGGCCTTTGGATCACCAAATTCTCAGATGACTGCAAATTGGGAGCTATCATAAATTCTCCCATGGCACAAACATCTTACAAGAGTGTCCAACACATACAAATGACTGGTGCCAACGTCATAGGGCTTTTTGAGAAAACTGCAACCAAGGCTAATTACTCCATAGATTAGACACCCCCAAGAGTTGCTCTGGTAGTCAGGGATCTGGGAACAGATGTAGACAGTAATCTGGCTTTGATAAACATATGTCCAAGATAGTAAGAAAATCATTTTATGTTGCCCAACTTATAAGTCAGGGCATTGCATCCAGGTCCAGTGAAGTCATAATGACATTTTATTTGGCCCTTATCAGACCCATCATTGAGTATAATGCCCCCCTGTGACATGTACCTGAGCAGACATATGTAACAGCTGGAATACTCATAAAGGTTCCTTACCAGAACAATCCAGGTTATAAACACATTGTCCTGTACAGATCACCTTAAAACCCTATCTCTGTACACGGTCTTCTACAAGTTATTGAGAGATGATCCATGCCTGGCATACAAAGCACCCTTGGATCCAGTTCTGTTAGATATTTTGCACATCTGCAAAGCAAACAGCATCAGAACCACTTAATCAAAGGATTTAAAGTTTGTTTGTTACATAAAGAGGACATGTTGCTGAGACAGATATGTGTCTCACAGGATCCCCATACTCTATAACAGGCTTCCCATCCATGTGAATCAGAGTTCATCCTTAACCCTATTTAAGTAACCTTGACCAGTCAATGGGAAATTGGAAATTCACCCCTGATATGGTCCTCACGTCTCTGATAGACAGGCAGTAACGATGCCCTAAGTAACATACCCCCCCTAACCACATAACTTTTAGAAACTTCCTAACATACTCCACCCTAATATACTAAAATTAACTAACAATCTAATACCTAATAACATAATAAAAGGTCTGGTGATTGTTAGTCTAGTATATATCTATGAAACTAAAAGTCCTTATTTTGTTGCAAAATGAAGATTATTGCAGATGTTAGTGGAAGCTTTGGCAAACTGTAACAGCAGCTCACTGAAAAGCTTAGGGCAGCCAGTATTATATGATTTTTTGAAAAGAACATGAGCCATATTTTCAAAATAACTATTAACTAGTGAAGCTCTGACTTGCACATCCTTTACTTCATCTCTTCTACAAAGCACTAGATCAAATATTCCTCCTTTCTTGTTTCCAGCTGATAATTTCATTTTAATCTCTTTCAGGTCAAATATTTGGATTGGTCATTTCTCACAGTGAACAGTACAGTTATGTATTGTTGCTGCCTCACAACTCATGATCTTCCAGTACAAGACCTGCTTGAGATGCCTTCTGTACAGATTCAGTATGTCCTTCCTGAATCCACATGAGTTTTCATTAAGTGCTTTGCTGTCCTCCTATATTTTTGAGTTAACAGTTAATTCAATTGTGTGTGTGTGTGTGTGTGTGTGTGTGTGTGTGTGTGTGTGTGTGTGTGTGTGTGTGTGTGTGTGTGTGTGTGTACTCATTGCTTTCAGAGACAGAGTCTTTCTCCAACATATCTCTAAATAGGATAATGGGGTATCAGAGACTGACTGAATGAATGAATAAATGAATATTCTTCAATCCACTTCACAGAGCAGGTTACTCCATTTAGACTTTGTCTGGTTGAGATCAACAGTCATAACTATCCTGTTTTCCCTCTCTGTCCCTTTACTGAATCCCCAGCCAGCTTTCCAACACTTGTATTGATATTAAGTTTACTGCCTTGCATCTTTTAATCTTCTCTGTCCACCATTCTGCTACTCAAACTACCCTTCTCAGCTCTCTCCTTCCCCCACCATCTTTTACCACCAAGCTATACCTTAGACAAACTGACATCCATTCAAAAGCCTTGCCCCTGCCCTGGATACTTGAGAAGCTTATACAAAGGTGCCAGTATGTTGCAGCTACCTCACCTAGCACTGACCACACTTCCTCGTTACCCATTATGTTCTCCATAATGAATGCTTCTTGCACAGAGTTCCTGGTTTTATGAACTAGTTGCTTCGCTTAAATGATCTTCATCCTCTTGTTCCCTGTCCCTTTCTTTCCTGTTTTTAAGGACAGTTTAGCTCTTGCTATTCTCTGATATTTATTTTAGTATCCATCTTCTTGCGCTCATCATCGCCCAAGCCATTCCTTCAATGCATTCCCCCACATTTACAGTTGTGGTTTCCCTGACTGTGTGTGCCTTTCTCCACTCTAATGCTCTTTTTTCCTTCCTGTTTCTTCATGCTAATTTGCTCCCTTCTTATGCTACCATTTCCCATTCTCACATACTTGCCCATACCACACATGCCTTCCTCATTTTTGCTTCTCTTCTTGGTGTTATCCTGCTACGCATCTCTTGGAAATGTGTTACTTCCCTTTAACTTCTCCTTCTTTTCTTCTGACAGATGTTTACCTTTGCTATCTTGGTTTGCCTTTCCTAAACAGCCTTCAACATCTATACTCTTTATCTCTTTCTAAAGGCACAGGTCTAAATGTACCTTTCCCGCCTATGTTTTGCCATGTAGTTCCAAGTTGCATGAGATGAAGTCTGTCTCTCCTGAACAACTCCATACCTTTTGACCTTCCCATAACTCCCACTATCGCAGTCTCAAGCCCTCTGCACCACTCACTGAACAATTAGTTGAACTGCATATCTCTCTTTCCTTATGCTTTTGGCCTTGGTATTAGTTGTTGTTCTTAAAATGCTGACTATCCTAGAAGTACTCTATATACTGCCAACAAATACTTGTTCCTCTCCACTGTTTCACTGACATTTCCTTCTTCCAAGTCAAACTGTAACCTAACACTCAAGTCCCCTGTATGTTGTTACCATTTGCTTATTACTTTCCACTGTCTGATCTCTGTTTCCTTCCACCAACCCAAAATTTCTTATGTGGACTACTATATGTGACTATGTGGCATTAGGCAGACTCTGAATAGGAACGTCTGTAAATGCTAAGGGAATGTAATGTGAAACTTAAGACACATGGATTGTATGGTCATGACTGTTGAAGGTAGGAGAGTGGCACTGAATTGAGAGAGAGAATGACAGCTGATGCAACACCCCAACCTCACATAGAAAATGGGAAGAAGCGACCCGATGATGATAATGACAGCAATGACGATGATATACGACTAGCCCTATCCTTCTGCAACAAGTTTGATTAGTTTCCTGTTTTGATCACAGTCTGAATCTCTATTCAAACTTGCTGAAAGAGATAAAGCATTACAATGCATTTCTTCCCTCAATAAGTAGTTTCAGGAACACGCTAATGCATTCCTAGGCTGTTTCTTGGCTTTATATCCACAATACCTACAATGGGATTCAAGTAGGTATCACTGCATCTTGGTCCACATCCAGCAACCCAAAGCCAGAATGCTGATTTCCTGAGTGAGATGTAAACTATGGTTGGCTCCCAGCATTCCTCTGGGAAAATTGTGTTTTTGGAAAGGCTGATAACAGTAGCTGGAGCTTGAAACTGGAAGCCAAGCTTACAGTAGTTAAAATGAAGTCTGACAACTAAAGGCTGAGATTAAAGATTAGTTAGTTCCACTGTCCTCTTTAGTACTGGCCCCTGTTACACTGCTTCATTCAATGTTTTAATACAAGAAAAGTATTACCTGCTCCAGAAAATCATGTGATGTGGTGCAGGATTCTGCTTCATTCAACGATTCTTACTGCATCACATTCACTCTGTGGCCCCCATATATCACTGTCATTGATATCCCATCTTGACAAAGGTTTGTTCTTGGAATTTTTCTGTTTCCAAATATTTTTCTCTCAAGGCTCTTTCATAGACAGGTTCATAGGTAAGTACAGGACAGATACCTTTGCAGGCCATTTTGAGGATCAAATAACCTATCCCGGTTTCATATATATTGGACTTATCCATCCCATGGTCAATAATTATATATTACTTCTAATGAGAATAACTGGGTTCATGTCATTGATAATTTGAGGGGACCCATACGTGGGATAAAGCATATATGAGCTGCCTCTGTCTATTAGTAGTACAGAAGGCAATCCTGGGGTAAATTTTATGTTTCCCATACATAGATCTACATTGCACTTGAAAATGGACAGGGAATTACTTTGTTTTATGCAAATGGGGAGTCTGTTCCACAGCAGTGGTATTCTATGTGAGATGTGCCTGTCTCTTCAAACCATTCTGTTGATGTTGCAGAAGAGGTTTAGATCCCTTGACTAAGTATTTCTGATGCAATTTGACTTGCTTATGTGCAGTAAGCCCATCAGTAATGGGTCAGAGGATGCCTTGTATGCCAGACACAGTCGCTTCTTAGCAGTTTGTAAGATACTGAGTATAGTGACAGGGCATTGCATTGATCCAAGTAGGACATGTTGTTTAGGCCCTATATCCTTTTAGTAAGAGTGTATCTGTCAGTGCTTCAGTTAATGCTTTTGTCTGGATAGTTATGTGAACAAGGGGGCATTATATTAAATGACTGGCCTAATGAGGGCTATGTAAAGGTGGACAATGACATCCCTTGATCTAGACAGGATTCCTTTGTGTATAAGCTGTGCAATATAGAAGAACTTTCTTATAACAATAGGCACATGCTGGTCAAAAGTTAGGCCACTGTCCACATAAGTTCCAAATCTTGAACAACTGGGTCATCTGTTAAGAACAGGCGAAAGCGCTTGTGGTTACTTGCAGTGGTTACTTGGATGGTTTTCTTGTTGTGTGCAATAAAAGAACTTTTTAACCTTTCCTGCTCGTCCATCTGGTGTTCGATAGTTTGGAGCTGCAGTGATCCTATCTACAGTACTGTTTTGTGTCTTTAAACGGAGGGTTCTGTGCCTCAGTGCCTAGTGGGATTCGTGGTACTGGTTTGTTTTCGTTGTATTGCTATCTGTTAGAGACATATTATCAATGTGGTAGTTCCCTGGGATAGATAACTTCCCAAAGGATACAATAATTAATTTTTTGGTATTTAGTTTAAGTCCATGATTTTGGCAACAGTTATTTATTTAAGAAAAGAATCTTCCTGCAGGATGGCTAAATCATTTGAGGATTCAATGAGTGCTCCTAGCATGCAGTCATCTACAACCTTCTTTTGTCAGCGCCTTTTGGTATTTGCTTTTACTTCAGAAAAGTAGATGCCAAACAGGAGAGGTCCCAGCACAGAACCCTGGGGGACTCCATTGGTGGCTGGTTTCTTTGTGGAGATAACTTCCCCTATTTTTACTATCTGCATCCTGTCTGTGAGCCACTTGGCAATCCAGTGGGTGACACAGGGATTTATTCCCGGTTCATTTAGCTTTTCTACTATGCCTGAATGGGGAATTTTACCAAAAGCTTTGGCCAGAACGTGCCATGCAGTATGTACCATTTTGCCTTCATCCTTTGCTTTGGTGACCTTTTCAAAAAAATCCACCAGGTTGAGTAAGCATGACCTGCGCTTGACAAATCCAAATTGAGTTGGGTCCAATGTTTAGAGTTTCCCTATGTTGTGATTGATTAATTTCGTGATAAGCCTTTCCATGGCTTTGCATATAAGGCTGGTCAGACTTATGTGTCTGTAATTGCCTGGCTCTGTGGAAGGTCCTCACTTATGCACAAAGGAATAATTAATAATATAATTGTAATGATAGAATTACCAACAAACAAATCTATTCCTGTTTGCACTCTACTCCTCTGTTCTGCTTTTTCTGGTATTCTGACTCCCTCCGCAGTCTTCCTCCTCTTCCTTACCTACATTTTGATTAACATTTTACTTCACTTCCGAAGAAGGGTCCCCCTTTCATTTGTTGTAGCATTCTTCTGATTTTCGGTGGTGTAAATTGTGGATAACCTTGGTGCTGGGAATAGACCAAAGGGCTAAAATGAAAACTGAAAATAAAGTTAAAATTTTACCCAAATTACATGCAGAGATTATGTACTGAAGTATCTTACCTGACTACAGTAGCCATGCAGGTCCCCTGTGCTATCAATAGTAGTATACAAAACTTCATTTAATATAAATTTGAAAAGTTGTTGAGGTAAAAGAGATATAGCCAGCCACCATTCATGTTTTCAGGGGGGGGGGCTAATTATAACATTTTATTCACTTTTGCTTCTTTTTTTGCTGATGTGGTAACCAGTGTAGTGATTTTTTTTTGAAGTAGTAAGCTAGACTTAAAACAACATTCAGCTGTTGATTAGGTCAATAAGAGCCTAGCTCTGATTATATCTGTAGGCTGTGGAAGTTATCTGGTTGTTGAAATTATTTAAATACTTCCCCATCCCTTTAGAAAGGTCTGGCAACATTAGTAAAGGAATGATATGCCAAAGTTCAGTAAGCTGTTTGTTTCATTGTGATGACTTTTTTTTCTGGAGAAGGCATGCTTTGTGTTTCTACTTTCTCTATCTATCTATCTATCTATCTATCTATCTATCTATCTATCTATCTATCTATCTGTCTGTCTGTCTGTCTGTCTATCTATCTATCTATCTATCTATCTATCTATCTATCTATCTATCTATCTATCTATCTATCTATTTTGCTTCTCTGTGTGGTGCTAGATTCTTTGTTATTTTCCCTGAAAATGTATTTTAGAGCTATCATTTGGGTAGATAAGGGTATAAAAAGTTATTTATGGCTATGATGCTTTTCTTTCTCAATGGCTTGAACATATATGTTATTACCAAAAAGGCCCATCCTATAGTTCTGACATAATTCACCATGACTTTTTTGTTGTTAATTCATGTGTAAGGAAGACTGTATTAACTTGTAAAAATGTTGCTGTTCTTCCAAAAAAATGCATAAGAAGATGACAAAAGTGTAAAGAAAAATATTAATGTTTAATAACTGTGTCATATTTAAAGGAAATGTGTAAATTTATATATACAAAAATGTGCATTTATTACTACAGGAATATCATGCGGTTTAAAATTAATGGACTATATTAGCAAAGTGGCTGGAAGGCACTGATCAAAAAAGCTGCTGTATATAGACAATGAGACATTGCACGTAGACTCTGAAAAGAAACTTCAATTTATAATAGGGGAATGGAAAGCAAAACTGAAAGCACTTTGGATGAAATTAAGAACAGGCCATGGCAGCAAATGGGGGAAATCAGGAGAAAGTGAAAATTCAGATTAAAGGGAAAATAGTGGGATGGTTTAACAACTTTAGATATCTTTGAGGGTGGTTGAAAGAAGGAAAGCATGAGGAGGTCAAAGTTAGAATGAGAAGGGCTGCATCCAATTAGAGCAGTGCGTCAAAATAGTGTGTATGTGACAGAAGAACACCAATAAAACTGAAAAGTAATGTTGTGAAGATAGGTGAAGGATGCCAGCCTAGCCAGATAGAATTTTGTAGATAATTCTGTCATTTGTAAATATTAATATAAGCCACAGGTTTGTTTTCTTAAATGGTAAAAAATGGTGTTAAATATGGAAATGCAACAATGTAACAACAGTGCACTCTACTGTAACAAAGCTGATAAGTCAATTCTTTGATGTCAAAACTCGGAGACAGGATGTCTAGATAAAGGATTTCTGCCTATTGGTTTAAGGCCAGAGTTAATGGCTAGAATTTGCATGTATAATTTATTTTACTGCTCTGGCTTCCTGACCAGCTGCAAGATCAAAAGGGCCATTAACCTCTGAGAATTTGTTAGCCTGGGAACCAGAAAAAAATGATGTAGTCTGAAATGAATCAATGGTACTGTGTTATTGATATAAGGACAGAAAAAAATAGAACATTTGAGCATTTTGTCTTGAGAACATCCAATTCACCACTCTGCCTGTGTCTATATGTAATAGGATTATAACACTGTGTTTTCTCTTAGATATAGCTAGGAAATAGGAAGATAAGACTAGTTTATTTTTCTGTGATGTCAGAGCTTTTCTCCTGTATTATTTTAAGTATTTCTCTGTGATCTCTGAACTCTTAGGTCTATATCATATGAGCAAATCGCACAAATTGCAAACGCTCATAATATCGAACGTACTGGACCTCGAACTTCCTATTGTGGGGGGCTGCACCTCCCAACCCCCCCCGCTAAATATATATTCCAACTCTGAGATCGCACTACAGTGAGGAAAGGGCAAATATCCCATTCTTCACAGTACCACAATCTCAGAAAAAGCCCCAATCCGGTATGTTGATATTATGAGCATTCGCAACTTGTGCGATTTACTCATATGATACAGACATGAACTCTTGACTAGCACTGTGTAGTAAGAAGTATTGTCTTGTGTTTTTATTATTTATTATTAAATATTTTTAAACCTTTCAACTGTGGCTGTTTTGTGTAGAGATAATTTAAGCTCTAAGAACACATTGCATGTATAAAGTGATACTGTACCAAGTCACTCCAAATAAATCTTGACTGATTGGTTGCACTTACCATTTGGATAATAATATTGCACAGTATAATTGGACACCCTTTCATAAGGGCCTTTTTAGTAGCTGATAAATATTAGCTTGGTGTTGCAAGTGATTTCTACCGTATAGTCTAGGTAAACCTGTGACAGCCTTCCCCAGGACTGTCTGTGTGGTTGTATAAACTATTATCTCAAATTGTGTGTGTGTGTCAGCTACTTGGGCTGGGAAAAGAAGCACTGGTTGGACAGAGAAGGTTATTGGAGGTTTTAGCTTGCCCACTAGGCTGAGATTTGGACCTTATAGATGTGCCAGTGGGGAGACTTATTGGGGACCTGGAGAGAAAGGGAGAAACCAACCCCAAACTGTCTGTGATCTCTGTGTGCTCTTATGGGAAATTGTACTTTACTGTGTATATATGTATTTATTATCTTTTCCCCATATGGATGCCCCTCACTGGTATTACTAGTGAGGATTGAAGCTCCTTGATTGCTGGGCCAGTGCATGGGGGTCAAATATTAATTGTTTGGCAGTGGTGGGATATCCACATCACATATTAATTGGTTGGCAAATACTAATTGGCGTGTAGTGGTGTGGGTAGAGTGAGTTCCTGTAGCTTGTGTACATTGATCACTGAAGGTGTTTTGTACTCTAAATCAGCTATGCAGTGTATACTCAGAGTTCAGATCACAATTGTTTTATTTCTTTTGTTAACTTAGTTAGTCAGGGAGAGCATGCAGCATGTCAGCAGAGGAGTACAGAAAGCTGACAAGGAGCCAGCTGGCTGAGATGTGTCAGGCTAGGAGACTGGTGCATGGAAACCTGACTAAGGCAGACCTGATTGCAGCCTTGGTCACAGCTGCATCAGAAAACAACAACCAGGAGGACAATCAGACTGGCAGTGGAGATGTACCACCCTCAGAGAATGAACAGCTCAGCCTTTCTGCAGAGGACTTAAAATGAATCTGGAGCTAAATAGACTTGAGTTGGAGGCCAGGAATTTGGAAACAGAAGCAGCAGAGAGACTGAGATGTCTACAAGCTGAGGAGAATGAGAAACTGGTATGCCTGGAAGCTGAGGAGAAGGAAAGGCAGAGGCAGCACGAAAAGGAGATACTGACTATTTGCCAGTGTCACAGAGGTAATGGGGAAGGGAGCAACTGGATCCCAGAAGAACAAAAGGTCAGTAAATTTCTTCCGCAGTTTAAAGACGGGGATAATTTTTATAGTTTCATTCATATGTTTGAGAGGGTATGTAAACAGTATGAAGTTGACCAAAGGCTTTGGGTGCGAGTCCTGACCCCCATACTCCATGGTAAAGCTGTAACCGTGTTGTCTAAAATGTCTGACATTGACTGTTTTGATTATACTGTTGTTAAGTATTGCTTGTTAGAATGGTTTAAGCTAACACCTGAAACGTATAGGAAAAAGTTTCGTGAGCATAGACGCAAGGCAGATGAAAGTGTGTGGGAATATGTTGCTGAACTGAACACTTATTTTCATAGGTGGGTGAGTGGATGTCAGGTCACCACTTTTGAAGGGCTGGCAGACCTTTTGGTGAGGGAACAAGCCCTTAGCACTTTGCCTGAGTACATGAGGATCTGGTTAGCTGATAGACAATGTGCTACTTCAGATAAGCTGGGGAAGAAGGGAGACCTATATCTAGCAAGCAGGGCATCCCTGCACAGGAAAATGACTCCCAGTACTGCTCATGGGTCTAAAGAAACCTACAGTGGGCAGCACAGACTGCCCCAACAGAATCTGCCAGTAGCACGAGAAGCCACTAGTCCAGGTACATGTCTAGGACCTAGGGTTAAGTGTTTGAATGCAACCAGTGGGGCCATGTGGCATACAGATGTCCATGGAGGCAAGGTGGGAAACAAAAGTTGAGAGAGCTAGTAAGTGAGAAGGACAAGATGACAATAGTAGGTTGTCTTGAGAGAACAGAGGAACTGAACTACAATCCTGTAGATGTCCTGATAGGGAAGGATTTGTATGAGGCAGTACCATGTATGTATGCAGTTACACACAGTCAGGCTAGGAGACAAACATGTGGGTCTGGTAGCCTGAGGGAAACCCAGACAGACTGCATACTTGCAGCCAGGAATGGTGAGGTGGTTACTTCAGGGAGGAAGCTACTCTGTAGCAGTGAGACTGAATGTGAGCCACAGCTGCTTGTGGGTACTGATGTTCCCTTGGAATGAGGGACTGCAAAGGTAGAGGTGAGTAGTAGTACCCAGGCTGACAGTGAGGTACCACTGTCAGAGGATGCCAGATGTCCTGTGGAAGGAGAGCTGGGAAGGGTTGCAAAGAGAGTTGAGACAGGCTCAGCCCTCAGACCCTACATTGCAAGGCCTAAGGCAGGTAACTAGCAAGGCACCTGATTCTCAAGGGAAGAGGGGTTCTGTATACTGGGACAAAGAGTTACTGTATAGAGAGTGGACCCCTGAGGGAGGGCTAGAAGGTGAGAGAATACAGCAGTTGGTAGTGCCTAGAGCCTACCATCTGGTGCTTCTAGCCATAGCCCATGTTATTCCCTTTGCAGGTCATATGGGCATAAAATGTACAAAGAGACTTATTATGCAGAACGTCTATTGGCATGGAATTTCCAGAGATGTAACCGGGTACTGCAGAACTTGTGAGCAGTTCCAAAAGGTAGGCAAGGCAGGAGACAAGGTGAGCGCTCCTTTGATGCCTTTGCCTGTGATCGAGGAGCCATTTCAAAGGGTAGTTATGGATATTGTGGGGCCACTGAGTACCCCAGGTTCCACAGGGAAAAAGTATATCCTAGTGGTAGTGGATTATGCTACACAAAACCTGAGGCAGTGGCTCTGTCCTCCATTGAGGCAGAAAAGGTGGCAAATGCTTTGTTAGAGATTTTCAGCAGAGTAGGTTTCCAAAAAGAAATACTGACTGACAGAGGTGTCAATTTCATGTCAGACCTGCTGGCTTGTCTGTAGAAGTATTATGGGGTGAAGCACCTAAAGATCACCCCCTACCATATCCTGACTAATGGTCTTCTTGAGAGGTTAAATTCTACAATCAAGTCCATGCTGCGGGCATTTACAGACCAGTTTAAGAGGGAGTGGGACAAATATTTGCCCCATCTGTTGTTTGCTTACAGACAGGTTCCCCAGGAATCCACAGGTTTTACACACTTTGAGTTGCTGTATGGGCATAGGGTGAATGGACCTCTAGATTTAATTTGAGATGAGTGGGAAGGTGAGTGTGCACCTCACAAGGAGTCTGTTGTGGCATATGTCCTAAACCTCAGGACAAGACTCAGGGAAGTCATGGGCTTGGCTCAGGAGAACCTGGCAGAAGTCCAACACCAGAAAAAAGTATGGTATGACAGGAATGCTCAAGCTAAAGAGTATGCTGTAGGACAAGTAATGGTTCTCATTCCTGTCACACAAAACAAGCTGCAAGCAGGTAATGAAGGCAAGTGATGTTAAATACATGGCGGAACTGCTAGGCAAGAGGCAGGGGCTCAAGTTGTGCCATGTTAACATGATGAAACCTTACCATGATAGGGAGACCCTTGTGCTGAGCATTTGCAGTGGATTGCAGGAGGAGTCTGAGGGAGATCTGGTGACTGATCTCCTCAGTGAGGTTTGGACTGACACCTCAGTGGAAGGAGTAGTAATGTCACAGCAGCTATCTCCTACTCAGGTTTGAGAAATCCGAGCAGTGTTACAGGAGTTTGGGGACATGTTCACTGGGAAAACAGGGTGCATCTACCTGGTGCAGCACCAGGTGGATGCAGGACCCCAAAGGCTTATTAGGTAGGCCCCTTATAGGGTGTCTGAGAGAGTCAAACAGATTTTGAGGGGAGGAGATACAGGAAATGTTGGAACTAGGGGTAATTCAAGAGTCTAACATTCCCTGGGCCTCCCCATTGGTGTTGGTGCCGAAGAAGGGTGGCAGCACCAGGTTCTGTGTGGACTAAAGGAAATTAAATACTCACACAGTGTCAGATGCTTACCCCATGCCTAGGACAGATGAGGCCCTAGAGCAGCTGGGTGGGGCTAAGTATCTTACCATCACTGATTTTACCAAGGGTTACTGGAAGGTGCCCTTGACTCCCAGTGCTAGAGAGAAGTCAGCCTTTGTGACTCCTTTTGGCTTGTATGAATTCACAAAGATGCCCTTTGGGATGAAACATTTCCAGTGACTTTCCAGAGGCTGGTAGATCGCATCCTTGCAGGAGCAGGATGATTTGCCCTTGCCTACCTAGATAATATTGGCATCCACAGTCATTCCTGGCAAGAGCACCTTCAACATGTCAGGGAAGCGCTGGGCAGGCTACAGAGGGCAGGGATGACCATTAAGCACATCAAATGTCAGGTGAGTATGGCAGAGGTCTCCTACCTGGGACATAGAGTGGGGAGTGGTAAGATCAGCCCAGAACCTGCCAAAGTAGAAGCCATTCAGGCATGGCCTGCAGCTGTTACCAAAAAGCAGGTGAGGGCATTCTTAGGGATAGCAGGGTACTACAGAAAGTTTGTTCCCAGTTATAGTACCACAGCTGCTCCCCTCACAGACCTGACAAGAAAAAACAGGCCAGATAAGGTAGTATGGCCCCAGCATGTAAGCAGGCATTCAGGAGCTTAAGGAAGCTTTGGGAGGACCCCCTGTGTTAGCTAGTTTAGATTACAGCAAATAATTTGTTGTGCAGGTGGATGCTTCGATCCATGGGGTGGGGTCTGTACTTAGCCAGATTTCTTCAGAGGGAGAAGAGCACCCAGTGGTTTATCTCAGTTGTAGGCTCCAGCCCAGGGAGGAATGCTATGCAGCTGTAGAAAAGGAATGTCTAGCCATAGTGTGGGCACTGCAGAAACCTCATCCTTATCTGCATGGCAGAAAATTAACTGTAGTGACAGATCACAACCCCCTAACATGGTTACACAGAGCCAGCCAGCAAAATGCCAAGTTGCTAAGATGGAGCCTAGGGTTGCAAGCATATATGTAAGTGCAGCCCGCAGTGGGATTAGCAATGCCAATGCAGATGGGGTCTCAAGACAGGGAATGGGGTAAGGTATACTCAGATAGACCTAACCCTCTCAAGCGTTTCTCAAGGGTCACTTGAAAAACTAGCTTGAGTTCTCCAGGGGGGAGATGTGTGAAGATAGGTGAAGGCTGCCAGTCTAGCCAGATAGAATTTTGTAGATAATTCTGTCATTTGTAAATACTGATATAAGCCACAGGCTTGTTCTCTTAAATGGGAAAAAATGGTGATGATTGAAGGCTCAGTGTCTGTTATTCTAAGAGTGTATTTGTTCAGGTTTAAGCACTTGGGCTTCAGACCAGTTATTTTGCATTAAGGTTTGTGGTCTGCACTCTTGTGGGAGGAGATATTAGATTCTGCCCTTCTGAGCTGGGAATTACTGGTTAAAGGATTATTGTGCCTGCTTATTTGAACTGTTTCTTTCTGAAATTGGTGTGCCTTGTTTGCTGTAGCATAGACTAGATTCAGGCATGCTGAATCTAGCTTTGTTTGTATAACTTGAGCACTAATCCAGGCCATCTTTTTGGAGAAGGTTCCCCTGCACTCTAGTGTGAGGAGTGTGGAGTTAGAACTTGTTTGATTGAAGACTGCTGGAACAGGTCTCATTTTTTAGTTTTTTTACTGGTTAATTGGGTAATTTGTTTAAATCAGTTTGCTTGTTTTCTATAGTTGTATAAAAAAATTGCACTTTATTCATCTGCTTTTACTGTATTTGTGTTTCTTCCTACTTTATTGCATTTATTTTGCTGCATTTATTACTGCTTGTTAGTAGACTGATTAAATTGTTACTGTTATTCTAAGCCTTTGGTTGAAGCACTTGGACTTCAGACCAGTTGTTTTACATTAAGAAGGTTTGTGGTCTGCACTGTTGTGGCAGGACAAGTAGCTTACATCCTTCTAAGTTGGGAGTTGCTGATTGACGGCTTAGTGTCTGTTATTCTAAAAGTGTATTATTTCTGTTATAAGCATTCGGACTTTGGGCCAGTTATTTTACATTAAGAAGGTGTGGTCTGCACTCTTGTGGGAGGAGATGGCAGATTCTGCCCTTCTGAGCTGGGAGTTTCTGGTTAAAGGCTTATTGTGCCTGCTTATTTGAACTGTTTCTTTCTAAAATTTGTACGCCTTGTTTGCTGTAGCATAGACTAAATTCAGACCTGTTGAATCTAGCTTTGTTTCTATAACTTGAGCACTAATCCAGACAATCTTTTTTTGGAGAATGTTCCCCTGCACCCTAGTGGCAGTAGTGTGCAGTTAGAACTTGTCTGATCAAAGACTTCTGGAACGGGGCTCAGTTTTTAGCTTTTTATTGTTTAATTTGTTTAAATCAGTTTTCTCATTTGCTACTGTTATATTAAAAAAAATACACTTTATGCATTGCCGCTTAGCTAGGGTTAAAGTATTCCCGGCACCATAAAGTCTGCTCTTCAAATTTTCCCTTAGAACTAGCCAGTTTTTTAGTTTTAGCACTCAAATATGTTTCTTTGAGCTCAGCATTTGTTCAGAACTTGTTGGAAGCACTAAATAAGCTAAAAATTACTAGAACACTTAACTTTCCTCACTTGTCTAGAGGAAAACAGTTTTAGTACTTAATAAATAAGCACCTATCCAGGCATGTCTAAGGGCCAGCTCCCGGTGTTTTCTCCTGTCGACCTGTTGGAACTGGTCATTTTGGGGCAGTGCAGCTATTGCCTCATGTACACAGACAATCCTCTCCTCCTACCACCCAACACTACCACCTGTGAGAGATGCACTTATATAGCCAAACTGGAAGCAAACTTCTCTTCATCCAAGACTGGACTAGACAGTCAAGAGGAGAAGGTAAGCACTCGCACCACATCACACCCATCACATAGTCCCTCAAAACCTACACCACTAAAACACACACATAGAAACACAAAACACGCACCTACATTTGTGGAAGCTCTCAATAAAAATCTGCTCAAGCAATAGAGACCTCCAAAGCAGAAACGCAAGCAACCTCCACAACCAACAAAACCCAAATGACACACAGCCCACAAACTCAGTGTGCCACTCAACCACAGCCCATAAGGCATAACAACGTACCCAACACTCTAGTCATAGCTGACTCTATAGTCAGGCACACTGATGCTCCACTCACCAGGCTAAACAAGGAGAAAGTTACTGTCAGCTGCCTGTCGGGTGCAAGAATCTGCCACATAATGCACGCACTCAGTTCACTCCACAAACAAGTACAAATATGACTCTGTCATTGTTCATGTTGGTGTGAATGACCTGAGATGTACCTCCCTGGACTACATGAAAAGAGACATGGAGGAGCTCTCTGATTTTGTAGCACCGGGCAGGTATGACCCTAGCCCTGAGTAACATCCTGCCATCACCCAGAATGATACCACAGTACAAGGACAAAATGATTGACTTCAACAATTGGCTAAGTTTCTGGTGTCATTCTAAGGGGATCCAGTATCTGTATGCCTGGGATGACATGATCGACAGACCTCGATGCTTTGCCAGAGATGGCCTGCACCTGTTGCCCTTGGGATTCCGGATACTGGCTAAGGCTCTTGCCACCCCATAGTGCTTTTTTTAGGCAAGGTTCAAATGACAAATTCACCACTGTAACAGGTACAAGCACGCAACATCTGAGGGTAATGCTACTCAATACTAGAAGTCTAAACCTCAAAATGTATTCACTGGAGGCACTCCTTAAAATGGAGAACATCGACATCTGTGCAGTGACAGAGACCTGGTTCAAGGCTCCAGAGTGCACCCCTGCATTACCAGGTTATAATTCATACCAAACCTTTCAGCCAACTAACCTGGACTGAAACACTAAAGGTGGAGGTGTGTCTATATTCATTAAGGATATCCACACCTCCAGGCTAGTTGCACAGCATAATGCATCCGAGATTATCCAAGTGTAACTAACTCTGGGCAAGACCGCAATCCAAATTGTAACTTGCTACAGATCTCCCACCATGCCCCAGTATTCCCACTCCTCATTTCTTGATACACTGGAAAATATTAGGGTACAACCCAACACCCTAATAATGGGTGATTTCAACTACCCCATCATTAACTGGGAAAACTACTCATGTACCAGCTCTTTTGCTCAATGTTTTCTGGAATTCATAAATGACAACGCCTTGGATCAACTTATCCACACCCCCACCAGGGGCAGCAATGTCCTAGACCTGGTCATTATCAACATGGGCGACCGGTGCTCCACACCAGTGTTCAATTCCTCGTAGGTCAGATCCGACTACACGCTAATCAGCCTAGACATCCACATCCCACCACCACCCCCCATTAGGGAAACCAACATAAAAAAATTTCTCCAAAGCCAACTTCACGCTTCTTAAGACAGAATTGGCAAACTTCACGACACCCATGCAGATGGACAATAGAGGTACGACTGCTGAATCCTACACAAATGCATTGTATAAGCACTTACACGAGTGCATGGATCATGTTATCCCTAACAGAACCAAGATGCTATCCTCTAAAAAAAGGAAGGCGATCTGGTGGTCCCCTGCCATAAACAAACTCTACAACAGAAGAAAGAAACTGTTGCAAAAAAGAGTAAAATTCCATGAGATTCCTCATAAAATCCTCCAAAGCTAGTCACAAAAACAAAATTGCAACTGATTCTAAAGACAGCCACAAAGCATTCTATAGCTATGTCAAGAATCTCAATGGCAACAATCAGATCTGCTCTGAGTTATGGCACAATTTCATTAAATATACAGAACCAACTGATATTGCCAACATCCTGGCAGAAAGGTTCAGTGCTAACTTTACCCTCCTCTCACCCCCCAAAAGGCCCATCTCTATACCAGAAGAATGCAAAGTTCCTGTAATCATGGCTGCACAGGTAAAAACCACACTCTCCAAAGCCAAGAACACAGCATCCATGGGACCTGACAACATCCCAGGCTGCGTTCTACATGAACTGCAGAATGAACTGGCACATCACCTAAACACCATGTTCAATCATAGCCTCACCTCAGGCTTTGTGCCCACTGAATAGTGCACAGCAACAGTTATCCCACTCCACAAAGGGGGAGCCACCACAGACCCTGGGAACTACCGCCCCATTAGCCTAATGAGCCTGGTCTGCAAGGTCATGGAACTTATAAACAAAGACATTGGTAATCTTCAAACTCTGGACCCCACCCAGTTCGGGTTTGTAAAAGGCAGATCATGTCCCCTAAACTTGATAGACTTCTTTGAAGCAGTCACCAAAGCCGCAGACGAGGGTAAGGTGGTTCACACAGCTTATCTAGATCTCGCAAAGGCTTTTGACATCATCCCCCACTCTGGAATTATAGATAAGCTCACTAAACTAGGTATAAATCCCTATATCACAAGATGGGATGCCAACTGGCTCACTGACAGAACCCACTTTGTGAAAGTAGCAGACTCCAAATCCGACTTCAGACCAGTGACAAGTGGAGTACCACAGGGTTCAGTCCTGGGTTCTCTCCTGTTTGTTATCTACTTTTCTAAAGTACAGGCTAACATAGAAGGTCTTTGGCTAATGAACTTCGCAGATTACTGCAAACTAGGAGCCATAATTGAAACTCCTAATGATGTGGACATCCTACAAAAGGGCCTCACTGAGACATATGCCTGGTGTCAAAGCCATGGCCTCAAGCTCAATGCCGAAAAGTGCATTGTCATCCCCTTTGGTAAAAACTTTGTACCCATGGGCTACCACATAGGTGGTAGTCTATTTAACACCGAAAGTGTGATAAGAGACCTTGGGACACAGGTGGACAGTAGTCTCTCCTTTGATAATCACATCACCACAGTAGTCAGGAAATCCTTCTACATGGCACACCTCATCACAAAAGGGTTCTCATCCAGGGAAAAAGAGGTCATTGTTGCCCTCTACTCATCACTCATTAGACCCTTTATAGAGTACAGAGCCCCTTTTGGTATGTACCTCACAAGACATCTACAACAACTGGAAAGGCTGCAGAAATACCTCACAAAGAGGATTACCGGCCTCAAACAGATGTCCTATGCATACCGTCTCAAAAAAACTCCAGCTTTACTCTGTTGCATATTTCCTACTCAGAGGCGATCTCTGCCTAATATACAAAGCTATGTCAAACCCAGAGCTGTTGGACATGCTCCACTTAAAGAAATCCCAATCCCTCCGAACTACATGCTCTAGGGACCTAAACCTTGTCACCACAATAAACATGCTGAAGGGATAGATTCCTGTCCCAGAGACTTCTCATACTCTAGGGCAAACTACCTATCTATATCAAACAAAGCTCCTCATTAGCATTCTTCAAGAAAAATCTTGATGATTAGATGGGAAATAGGAAATTCGCCCTGGGGATCAACTCTGTGGCTCTGCTTGACAGGCCAAACGAAAATAAGTTTCTTGAGTGGTGAAAGCCAGGGTACCTTTTTGGCTAGGCTTGTATAGGCCCTAGGGCCAATAGCCTAGTACCTACCTATAAACCTATAAATGTTTAACTGCAAAAATGTAACAACAGTGCACTCTGCTGTAACAAAGCTGATAAGTCAATTCTTTGATGTCAAAACTCAGAGCCGAGATGTATAGATAAAGACATTCTACTTGTTGTTTTGAGGCCAGAGTTAATGGTTAGAATTTGCATGCATAATTTATTTTATTGCACTGGCTTCCTGATCAACTCTAAGATCAAAAGGGCCATTAACCTCTGAGACTCTGTTAGCCTGGGACCCAGAAAGAAATGATGTAATCTGAAATAAATCAGTGTACTGTGTTATCAATTTAAGGAAAGAAAAAATGAGAGAATTTGAACATTTTGCCTTGAGACCATCCAACTCACCACTATGCCTGTGTCTATATGTAAGTAGGATTTTAGAACAGTGTTTTCTCTTATATATAGCTAGGAAATAGGACGATTAGACTAGTTTGTTTTTCTGTGATGTCAGAACTTTTCACTGTATTATTTTAAGTATTTCTCTGTGATTTCTGAACTCCTGACTAGCACTGTGTAGTAAGAAGTATTGCCTTGTGTTTTTATTATTTATTATTAAATATTTTAAACCTTTCAACTGCGCCTGTTTTGTGTAGAGATAATTTAATCTCTAAAAGTACATTACATGTATATAGTGATACTGCACCAAGTCACTCCAAATGAGTATTGACTGTTTGGTTGCTCTTACCATTTGGATAATAATATTGCACAGTATAATTGGACACCCTTTCATAAGTGCCTTTTGAGTAGCTGATACATATTAGCTGGTTGTTGGTAGTGATATCTACCATATAGTCTGGGTAAAAGGGGCACAGCTGGAGAACCTGTGCCAGCTTTCCCCAGGAGTGTCTGTGTGGTTGTATAAACTCTTATCTCAAAGTGTGTGTGTGCCAGCTACTTGGGCAGGGACATGAAGCACTATTTGGACAGAGAGGGTGCTGGAGGTTTTAGCTTGCCCACTAGGCTGAGAACTGGACCCTATAGCTGTGCCAGTGGGGAGTCTTATTGGGGACCTTAAGAGAAAGAGAGAAATCAGCCCCAGACTGAATGTGATCTCTGTGTGCTCTTAAGGGAAATTGTACTTCACTGCATGTGAATTTATTATCCTTTCCCTGTATGAACACCCCTCCCTCATGCTGGTGGTGAGGATTGAGGCTCCTTTATTGCTGGGTCAGTGCATGGTTGCCACAAAGGTATACAAAACAGTGGTGTGACCAGTACTTCTATATGGTACAGATACCTGGACATGACAAAATGCCAGAGATGGGTGGTAGGATGCTCTCTGTGGGATTGACAAAAGAATCACGGCATTAAAACAAAAGCGAACGTAGCTCCAATTTTACAGAAGGTCAAAGAGAACATATTGCAGTGGTTTGGGCCTGTGGTCAGGAAAGCATAAGGAAATTTGGTAAAGAAGATTTTTGAAAGACAGGAAGAAGGCACAAGAAAATATGTACATCCAGCAAAGAAATGGATGGGTTGTTTGAGAGAAAACATGCAACAGTCAGGTGTAACTGTTGAAGAAAGTGGCACAGAATCAAAAAAGATGGTGAAAGCTGATTTGACATCCTGACCAAGTGTAGAAAGTGGTAAAAAGGGGGCTCATGATTATCTGCTTCTTGACTGTATAAATCTCTGCACTGTGAGTTAAATGTTTTTTGAGATCACATGATGAGGATGCCTTGACAAGACAGTCCCCCAGAATTTCAAAAGCTTGCATGGTGTGCATGATTAGTGTAAGGTGAAATTTCGCCAATATGGCGGCTGAGCGATCCATGTATATGCACGTCTGATGTGCGCAAGCACTGTAGCACTAGTGCTGCACGTCCCCAGCCCCGTATGCAAATCACCCCATTTTCAGGTTAAAACCATGCAAATGAGGTAAATCTGCCATCGAGAAAGCAGGGATCAGGGCATGCAGGACTAGAGTAATATGTAGAAATGTACTCGGTTAGTAACCGAGTACGGTACTGCAAACTCCAAAATTGAGCTATGACAGCTCCAAATAAAGGCTGCATATCATGGAGGAAGAATGCCAATGGCCAAGTAAAAGGCCATTGGTATTGCAAACAATGCCAAATGTATAAAATACAACTTTTATGATATGTCCGCCGATCACGGTCGTTGAAGCATAAGGCAGCGGTGCACAAACTGGACCGGCGGGGAAATAAGAAAATAAACCTAAAACAAACACTCTAACTAAAATCAGTATTCTGCCATGCAAGTCAATGGCAGGCAAAAGACAACCTGGCCAGTAAGTAGTGACTGCTAATGGAGGAGGCACAGTGTGACACATGTAACTATGCATTAGCTGGCAATTCTATACAAATGAGGGGAAGAATAGTGAATCCCGGTTTTCCCCAGCATGTGAGGCAGGTCCCAACAGTGCATGAGTATGAATAGCTGAGTGCAAGTCTAGGAGGTAGGTGACATCAAGTGTGGGAGTGTCAGGCATACTGTCGGCGGATTGGAGCCCTGTGGCTTGGGGGGGTGCATCCAGCTTAGCACAGCAAAACTAGGAGGTGTGTCTAAACCTGCCCAGCACGTACGACGAAGTGTAAGTGGGTGTGCGCGCCACACAATGGGATCTACAGGAAGATAAAGGAAGCAAACCCAGGAAATAGCAGCAGTGTGCACATTGCAGTACACTGATTGCACACCGTGCCCCCGGGATGCATCAGAAGGGCAATGGGAAGGGAAAGAAGCAGTAGGAAGTTAATCAAGGGGTACCAGGTTCGCTGCCAGGTGAAATGGATCAGAACCAGCCAATTACTCAGGCAGCAGACCAGCCCAGAACACCACTATAAACTATGCAAACACCTACCCATCCGGTTTTTCCCACACCCTACACCACCGGTGTAAACAAGGGGGGAACTTTTAACACTCACAACAGCAAAATGTTAGGAGCTGCAATAGTTATCACACAACATGTGGAAGAGGCTGAGGGTGGCGAGGATGGGAATGCTGCTGACCAACACACAGTGAGGAGACTGAGAAGAGTGTACAGACCCAGGGTGACCTACCAAGGGCTACATGAGCTGGAGATAGTGGAACGATATAGGATGGGCAGGGACCTCCTACAACAGATTGTTGAGCTGTGCCAGCCACATCTGACACACAGAACTAACAGAGGGGAACCCATTCCAGTGGAAACAAAGGTATGTGTAGGCCTAAGAATACTAGTTACAGGTACCTTCCAAAGGCCAACTGGGGATATGATGGGAATCTCACAGGCATCAGCATCCAGGGTACTCCACCAGTTCCTGGATGCTATGGCAGTACATGTTGGTGAGCACGTATATTAGCCCCTCACCCGTGAGGCGGTGGCCAGCAGTATGCGTCTCTCTTCCACCAAATAGCAGAATACCCTGAGGTAGTGGGTGCAATAGACTGCACGCACATACACATCAAAGCACCACCCGGTGAGCAGGATAGGGTCTACATCAACCTCAAGAGCTTCCCCTCCATCAACCGCCAGGTTGTGTGAGATGCCCAGGCCATAATACTGAATGTGTGTGCTGGCTGCCCTGGAAGTTATCACAATTCCCATATCTGGCATCTGACGCAGCTGTACCAGAAATTTGCCAGTGCGGACATCCCACATGGTCACCTAGTGGGGAATGCTGGATACGCACTGGAGCCGTGGCTGATGACATCCATCAGAAATGCACACACACCCAAACATGAACTCCATAATGAGGCACACGCACAAACAACAATCATAATAGAATGTGTGTTATGGATGCTCAAGTCATGGTTCCGGTGCCTGGACACATCCGGTGGAGCCTTGCAGTACTCCCCAACTACATGTACCCAAATTGTCCTTGTATGTGCCATGCTACACAACCTGATCCTGCAAAAACAGCTACAGCAGGAGCAGCAAGGGGCAGGGCCATACAGCCCCCCCACCAATGCCAAGGCCTGCACAGGCACAGAGTGACTCAGAGGAGGAACAACCTGAGCCTGCCCTAGTAGGCAGAAGGAGGCGTGCCCAGTATGCCCTGGCCCTGGCAAAGAGGTAATGCATAGCACATACACTGACACGGGAGGGACTCAGGAAATCGCACCTCTCTCTGTCTCTCACATACAGTAAAAGGGAGGCCAAACATTACATTACCTGTGCCTAACCATTGCGTAGGCAGTGTACTATGTGCATCTGACATAGGCAGCCCTGCAGCACCACCTGCAATACGGGGATACGCACAGGAGAAGTGACTCACACATGCCAGTCAGGAGGGGGGGGGTCACATACCCAACAACAGTCACAGCCAGCAGGACAGGTTTAGACAAACACAAACAAATGCCATACTATGGTCTCTGAATGAAGGGTATGAGTGACCACCACCCAGGCCTACATGGACAGACCACAGCAAGCCAGGTAGTGGGATGTCAGTTGTGACAGCTAGGAAGTCAGAAACTAATGTGTATGCAATCAAAAGATAAGAACAGAAGTACACCAGTATGGCGTAGCCAGCATGATGGGTAAGACTACTGACAGAATCGGACTACAGGACATACCAGTACAGTCCTGGCAAATGTGTACAACTGGCAGGTGTGCTCGCCCAACTCACATAGAAATACAGTAACTGTCAGGTGCGCCCCCCAATCCTGTGTAGAAACCTAGAAATAGTCAGGTGTACCCCCTGTTATGCAGACATGTTGCAACAGTCAATGCCAAATGATCAGTGGATACCCTGCAGACACAGCATGCTACCTGTCGGTGTACAACACAAAGGTCAGCTGTGCAGTACAAACCACCGGACATGCTCCACATGCATAACAGACGACCTTACTAGGCATGCTCACACACTTAGAGAAATGAAGGCAATGTCAGTCATCAACATACTGAAAGGTCATACTGGGCATGCTCACACACTTAAACACATGAAGGCCATGCATGCAAACACCAGTGGACCAGACATATCCAACAGTTGCATTAGTTACTGCAGAAACATGTCAGTATGCACCACTCATGCCTTGCACACACAGTGGATAGGAATACAGACATATATGTAAGGACAGCACACCATAATACATCAAAGGTTGATGGATATAGATGTGTGGAAGAGGGTGACCATGATAAGGTGCCATCCATGCCTGTCCCACTGAACACACAGCCAAAGGGCCCCAAACAAATCAGTTGCAGATGTCACACACTGCAGTTACCAGTGACCAGTACCTGTCAGCACCACAGAGTATGTGGTCCACGTGCCAGCTGTGCAACATGGCTGTACAGGGACATAGTCAGCTAGTTGCCCCAGACATGCACCTGTGACATATGACCCAGTGTGTGGCTGCCTGTGGCGTATCACCCTTACATGAATGGTGTATGGGCCATGCACACACTGGCCACCCCATAGCGGTACCCTGACAAGCCTGTTGAGGTTATCCAATGTGAAATACACCTTTGGGAGAGTTGTAGGCCAGTAATCTCTGTGGCATGTCCCATAACTGCGTACTGCTGTAGTGTGATAGACTAGTTAGGTAGGAGTTCTAACGCCAGACATGACAACTGTGTGTGTGTGTGTGTCTCTGTTCGTGTGTGTGTCTGTCTCTCACTGACTGTGTAGAGAGCAATGCTTTTAGGTTACTCACACCCGTTACATTTCACATACCCAACTTTGGCAAGGCTGCTGATGTCACCCACCTAGAAATACTCCCCTGGGAGAGCTGTAGCCCAGTAATCTCTGTAGCGCATGCTGTAACTGCGTACTGCTGTAGTGTGATAATGTAGTTAGGTAGGAGGTCAAACCCCAGACGTGGCAACTGTGCATGTGTGAGTCTCTGTGTGTGCATATGTGTGCATGTCTGTCTGTTACTGACTGTGTAGACAACAATGTCTTTTAGGCTACTCACACCCCTTACAAGTCGAATACCCTCCTTTGGCAAGGCTGCTGATGTCACGCAACCTGAAATACACCTCTGGGACGATCATAGCCGAGTAATCTCCATGGCACATCCCGTAACATTGTATGGCCATAGTGTGATTAAGGAGTTATGTGGGAATTCTAGCCCCCGACCTGCTAACTGTGTGTGTATGTGTGCATGTCTGACTGTGTGGAGAGCAATGCTTTTAGGTTACTCACACCCTGTACACTTCACATACCCAACTTTGGCAAGGCTGCTGATGTCACCCATCTAGAAATACTCCCCTGGGAGAGCTGCAGTCCAGTAATCTCCGTAGCGCATGCTGTAACTGTGTACTGCTGTAGTGTGATAATGTCAAACCCCAGACATGGCAGCTGTGCATGTGTGAGTCTGTGTGTGCGTATGTGTGCATGTCTGTCTGTCACTGACTGTGTAGAGAGCAATGCTTTTTAGGCTACTCACACCCTAACAAGTCGAATACCCTCCTTTGGCAAGGCTGCTGATGTCACACAACCTGAAATACACCTCTGGGATGATCATAGCTGATTAATCTCTGTAGCACATCCTGTAACATCATATGGCCATAGTGGGATTAAGAAGTTAGGTGGGAGTTCTAGTCGCCAACCTGCCAACTGTGTGTGCATGCGTGCATGTCTGACTGTGTAGAAAGCAATGCTTTTAGGTTACTCACACCCCATATACTT
This sequence comes from Protopterus annectens, assembly GCF_019279795.1. Classification (NCBI taxonomy): domain Eukaryota; kingdom Metazoa; phylum Chordata; order Ceratodontiformes; family Protopteridae; genus Protopterus; species Protopterus annectens. The sequence continues at coordinate 753,522,079 of NC_056748.1, forward strand.
CACTTACCCAACTTTGGCAAGACTGCTGATGTCACCCACCTAGAAATACTCCCCTGGGAGAGCTGTAGCCCAGTAATCTCCATAGTGCATGCTGTAACTGCATACTGCTGTAGTGTGATAATGAAGGTAAGTAGGAGGTCAAACCCCAGACATGGCAACTGTGCATGTGTGAGTCTGTGTGTGCATGTCTGTCACTAACTGTGTAGAGAAAAATGCTTTTTAGGCTACTCACACCCCTTACAAGTTTAATACCCTCCTTTGGCAAGGTTGCTGATGTCACGCAACATGAAATACACCTCTGGGATGATCATAGCCATGTAATCTCTGTAGCACATCCCGTAACATCATATGACCATAGTGTGATTAAGGAGTTAGGTGGGAGTTCTAGCCCCCAACCTGCCAACTGTTTGTGTATGCATGCATGTCTGACTGTGTAGAGAGCAATGCTTTTAGGTTACTCACACCCCATCCATTTCACATACCCAACTTTGGCAAGGCTGCTGATGTCACCCACCTAGAAATGCTCCCCTGTGAAAGCTGTAGCCCAGTAATCTCCGTAGCGCATACTGTAACTGTGTACTGCTGTATTATGAATTAGACACGTGGTCAGGTTCCATCCCCACACATGGCAGTTCCGGATGTATTGTGTGTGTCACTGTCTGTGTAGGGAGCAATGCATTTTAGGCTAGTCTCTTGCAGCCATTTCAAAGCCCTACTTTGGCAATCCTGCTGATGTCAGTCAGTGTGAAATACATTTATGGGCAAGGACTACCTCAGTAATATCCGTGGAGCGTACTATAACTGCGCAGTGTTGTAGTGTCATACACTAATTAAGGGTTCTACTCCCAAACATGACAGGTGTGCGTGTGTGTGCCAGTGTGTGTGTGTGTGTGTGTGTGTGTGTGAGTGTGTGAGTGAGTGTGTTTTTGTAACCCATATCCTGTGTAGAGGTGGTTGTGACTGTGTGACACCTGTGCCCAATGTGGAGCGGGTTTTGCATTGTTCTTATATGGTGGCCATACTATATATCACAATGTCCATTGAACAAGGATAACACATGTGATATGGCTGAAAGGCCAGGGTGCAGAGCCATACCCATCCATGTGACATCAAGGCCAGGCAATCACAGTTAGCAATCCCAGTATTATCCAGAGCACACTCTCACCCCATGTGTCATACACACACACACATGCCTAAGTAACAGCTAATATGTGAGTAGTACACTGCACATTGGCCACCGATAGTAACTATGGAGTGACAGCAGTGGGCCTTAGAGGGCATGACACCCAGTCCATCTGTCCAATATGCACATACGTGCAGATAGTGCACCTCCCCCATGTTCTCCAATGGACAACTTCACCACCTGTGGTGCAATCACATGTGACCCACAACAGACATACCATGCCTGACAACATGCCTGTATGGACAGATGCCATTGACACCAAGGAATGCTGATAGCAGGCACACCATGTAGGTGCAGGGTAAAGCTGCTGGCCATTACCAGCTCCCGCCGCAGGTGGGCAGGACTGGCAGCCAAACACATAAACACACAAAAAAATACTCAGAGGCTCTAAATAAAAATCTTTCAAAGCAGCAGAGACCTCCAAAGCAGACATCCAAGCAACCACTACCCCACAACAATACCCACATATCACATAGTTCACAAAGTCAGTGTGCCACACAGTCACAGCCCTTAAGGCTAAACAACACACCTAATACACTTGTAATAGGTGACTCTATTGTCAGACACACTGACGTCCCACTCGCCAGGCTGAACAAGGAGAAGGTCACTGTAAGCTGCCTGTCGGGTGCCAGGATCTGCCACATAACACAAGCACTCAGGTCACTCCAAAGCAAGTACAAATATGACTCCGTCATTGTCCATGCTGGTGTGAATGACCTGAGATGTACCTCCCTGGACTACATGAAAAGAGACATAGAGGAGCTCTCTGATCATGTAGCCCAGGCCGGTATGACCCTGACCTTGAGTAGCATCTTACCCTCACCAAGAATGATGCCACAGTATAAAGACAAAATGATCAATTTTAACAATTGGCTAAAGTATTTGTGTCATTCAAAGGGGATCCAGTGTCTGTCAGCCTGGGATGACATGCTCGACAAGCCATGTTGCTTCGCTAGGGACGGCTTGCACCTGTCACCCCTGGGCTTTCGAATATTGGCTAAGGCTCTTGCCACCCCCATAGTGCCTTTTTTAGGCAGGGCTCAAATGACAAACCTACCTCCATAGACAACACAAGGAAAAAGAAACTAAGGGTAATGCTGCCCAATGCCAGAAGTCTAAACCTCAAGATGCACGCACTCGAGGCTCTCCTCAGTATGGAGAATATTGATATCTGTGCAGTAACAGAAACCTGGTTCAAGGCTCCTGAGAGCACCCCAGCACTACCAGGTTATACCTCATACCATGCTTTTTGGCCCCAAAAGGAGGGGGAGTATCCATATTCATCAAAGATACCCACACCTCCAGGTTAGTGGCACTGCACGAAGCATCGGAGACCATCCATGTGCAACTAACAATGGGCAAAACTGCCTTTCAGTTTGTAGCCTGCTAAAGACCACCCTCCCAAACTCAAGAACCCCACTCAGCTTTCCTGAGAACACTGGAGAATATGAAGGTCTCTCCAAACACCATCATATTGGGTGACTTCAACTACCCAAACATAAACTGGGAGCACTACTCAAGCTCCAATACCCTCGCCCAACGCTTCCTAGAATTTATAAACTCAAATGCTATGGAACAACTGGTCACCATTCCCAAAAGAGGGGAAAACATATTGGACCTGATCATCACCAACATGGGGACTCTATGTTCCATCCCAGAGGTATACCCCTCATTGGTAAGATCTGACCATAAATTAATCTTTCTGGACATCCATATCCCGTCCCCACCCAAAGCCAAGGAAACCACAGTGAAGAATTTCTCAAAAGCAAACTTCAAACTTCTCAAAACTGAGGTGGAATCCTTCAAAGCCCCCGGGCCAGTGGAAAATATGGCCCAAACCGCAGAATCCTTTACAAACACATTCTATGGACACCTACAGGAATGCATGGATCGTGCTATCCCAAATAATACCAAGACTCACTCCTCCAAAGGCAGGAGACCTGTCTGGTGGACCCCAGCCATAAATAAGCTATACAACAGAAGGAGGAAGCTACTACATGATAGAGCAAAATCCCAAAAAAGGGAAGGCATATCTGATCAGTACTAGCAAGAAACTACGATCCCTCATAAAATCATCTAAGGCCAGCTTTGAAAGAAAAAATTGCACAAGACGCTAAAGATAATCACAAGGCCTTCTTTAGTTATGTCAGGAACCTGGGTGACAACTCCCAGATATGCTCTGAGTTAGTGCAAAATGACAAAAAATACACTGAACCCACAGACATTGCCAACATCCTGGCAGACAGATTCAGTGCCAACTTCTCTCCCCCTTCCCCCCAAAAGAGCAAATGTCTATCCCAACAGAGTGTAGTCTCCCTGACATCACAGATGCACAGGTGAGAGCTGCCCTCTCCAAAGCAAAAAACACAGCATTAATGGGACTGGACGGTGTCCCGGGCTGCATCTTACATGAGCTCCAAGAAGAACTGAACCCTCACATAAAGTCACTGTTCACTCTCAGCCTTACTACAGGATATGTACCCAAGGAATGGCGTACAGCAACAGTGGTCCCACTCCACAAAGGTGGTGCCACAACAGACCCCGGAAACTATCGCCCTATAAGCCTGACTAGCCTGGTCTGCAAAGCTATGGAGCGTATCATCATGGAACTCATAAACAAAGACACTGGGAACCTCCAAACACTGGATCCTACCCAATTCGGCTTTGCTAAGGGCAGATCTTGCCTCTTGAACCTGGTCGACATCTTTGAAACAGTCACCAAGGCCATAGATGAAGGGAAGGCAGTCCACACAGCCTACCTGGACCTCGCAAAAGCCTTCGACACAATACCCCACTCGGGCATCATAAATAAGCTCACCAGCTTAAATATCAACCCCTATGTCACAAGATGGGTTGCAAATTGGCTCAGGGATAGAACCCACATGGTCAGAATTGCAGGTGCCATGTCAGACTCTAAACCAGTTACAAGTGGCATCCCACAAGGCTCAGTCTTGGGACCTCTCTTGTTCGGTATATATTTCTCTGAGGTACAGGCTAACACGGGAGGACTATGGCTGACCAAGTTCACAGATGACTGCAAATTGGGTGCCATAATTGACTCGCCGACTGACACAAGCATCCTCCAAAAGGGTCTCACAGAGATGGATAACTGGTGCCAGAGCCATGGCCTAAAGCTAAATGCCAAAAGTGCATAGTCATCCCCTTTGGGAAAAACAAAGTGCCCACAAATTATCACATAGGTGGTAATCCATTAAGTACGGAAGAAGTAATTAGGGATTTGGGGACTCAAGTAGATAGCAATCTCTCCTTTGACAATCACATTGCCAAAGTGGTTAGAAAGACCTTCTATATAGCCCACCTTATCATGAAAGGGTTCACATCTAGATCAAGAGAGGTCATTGTGCCCCTCTACTCATCACTCATCAGGCCCATAATTGAATACAATGCCCCATTTGAGATGTACCTTACCCGACACCTGCAGCAACTGGAAAGACCCCAAAAGTACCTCACCAAGAGGATTAAGGGACTCAAACAGATGCCCTACGCAGTTAGGCTAAAGAACTCCAGCTCTACTCAGTTGCTTACCGCCTACTCAGAGGCGATCTGTGCCTGACGTATAAAGCCATGTCCAAACCAGAATTAATGGACATGCTCCACCTCAGGAAATCCAAATCCCTTAGAGCTACATGCTCCAGGGACTTAAACCTCAGCACAGAAATAAATAGGACATGCTGGAGTGACAGATTCATATCCCAGAGGCTCCCCTCACTCTGGAACAAAATCCCAATCCATGTTAGACAGAGCCCCTCAATGACCCTCTTCAAGGAAAATCTTGACGAATGGATGGGAGATTGTAGGTTTACCCCTGAGATCTCTACTGTGTCCTTACTAGACAGAGGCACAGTAAACTAACCTTAAAAGGGCTATCTTCTGTGACCTGCTATACAGAGGCACAGTCAACTCATCTAAAAGGGTGGTGAAAGCCAAACACACTCTGGCTAGGCTTATAAATGTCCTAGGACAGATAGCCTAGTATCAACCTATGAACCTATGGTAATCTGTGTTCACAACATGGGCTGGACACCCCAGGTACAGTTCCACATGTCACTGTACATGCATGTGGGAGATGTGCACATCCCAGACTCAGTCCATGTCATGGATGAAGGAACACAGACATGGCAAGTGATGCACAGCATTGCCCTCACACAGTAGTCACCCAGGTGACCAGATGGGGGATACAATACCCACCTGTGTGGGCAAATGCAGACACTACATCACTGAGCCACAATGCAGACCATAGTCATGTGGCCTGATGCCAAGGTACACCCATCGCCTAGCCATGGACAGCCTTCTGGCGCAGTCGAACACTTCACACCTGTGCAGACATGCACACATTCATGTCAGTAGTGGCACCCTGTGTGTTTGTGTGTGTGTTGCATGCTGCAGATGTTCACATCCCCATTCCCTATAACCCCCATGGGCATACTGCAGCATGCTGTCTGATGACAGACACCTTTCCATACCCTTCACCCGTACAGTCCCCGTATGACCTGTGTGGTGCATGGGATACCTGCACAGTGATGTGATGTCGCAATCCCACCACCGATGTGTTGTACACCTGGCTCTGCCACGTGTGTCATTGTGTGTGTGTCCTTGTGAGAGTGTGGCTGTGTTGACGCTGGCACCTGTTCATGCCAACAGACGTGTATGTCACCTACCGTACAGCTACTTTATCCCTGTTGCAGATGTTATGAGTGCTCCACAACAGGTAACCCATGTGGCGCATCCAATAATTGCTGTGCTAGCACTACATAGTTGTCGGGAGTTTGATACTCTGTGCTGTTAGGTGTGTGACACAACCATGCCTCAGTTTTACTCCCCCACCCCTCCCTGACATGTATTAGCCTTTGTTTGCATCCCCCACACCCTCTCAGGTAGACGTGGAGACCTACACCTGCTTTGCTTAGGCAGCAGCATGTGTAATGTAAGTAATGCTCATGATCAGCTGATGGCCTCTGCATGAATCGCAGCCCTCCCCAAGCTGATTGCATATGAAACAGCTGTGGTAACATCCCCATCGCCAATTGTATGGAAACACACTCCAATATCCAGGAACATCATGGTGGTGTTTGCCCTTGTCAACATCTGTGAGCAGGAACTAGATCTGTTATGTGCCAAACAGCATCCCAGATGGATTGCTGTGTACCTCTAACAACATGCACTGTGGAAAAAGTGCGTCAAATGGGAGGTGGATGTGCCTGACCTGACTACAGCCTGTAAGTGCCGCTATACTGCATTTGGAGTAATGTTGCTTTCACAGTGTTTGTGTTTATGGCTGATGTACATGTCTCAATATCTCCCATGTCAGTTCCATGTTGATGGAGAATCTCCATCTGCAGGGTCATCTGCAGCCTGGGCTGTGTTGTGTCTGTGGTTGCATGTGTCACCCATGAAGCATCTAGCTGTCGACTGCTGAAGGTAGTGTGAGGATTGCAGTCAGTCGATGGAGAAAGCTGTGGTAGTCACAGACGTCATATCCCTCAAAGGACATATGTTGCAACAACCCTGTAACAACAGTTAATGCATGTGGTCATCACAGCAACATGTCAATATTGGCCCTGTGTATGTGCCCCCAGCCACACATCTGTCAACCTTTGTACGTATGTCGTGCATGAAGTGGTGCATATGTGCTGCACACCATACTTTGTGGCAACATATCTGAGAACAGGCCACTGATATATCTGATTGCTGCACATGTTATGTACAGTAGGGGTTACATTACATTACATTACCTGCACATTCTGAGGATGTTTGTACAGTACTGAGGTCTGTGTACCTATGGTGAATGTCGACAGTGTGTGTAGTGTTGATATGTACCTTAGCATGTGTACAGACTGTGGTAGATGACATTGTTCTAGTTCCCCTACTTTCAGATGTAACATGCTGCCCCATTGTTTGGTACTGTAGTGGCGTACATGTTTGTAGGGCCATAAACAAATTTGTCCCATACCACAGACAGCCACCAGGCCAAACTGTGTAACAGGCCAGTATATGTAGGGCAGTCTGCGAGTGGCACATATGAGAATGTTGTTGAACACATAGTCCATATACTGTCATACCATGCTAGCTAACCATATGTGGCTGTGGCTGTGCTCCCATTGGTTGTGGATATACACTGTCACACAGGTGTATCCTACCCTGTGCTGTGACATGTCTGTGGAGCCTGCTCTATATGCAGGTACATGTGCATTCCCCCTTGGGAGGTGTAGGCCAGTGTTGAGCCAATCTGCCTGCAGTCTGCATAGTGCATTCTGACATGCCTAGCAGCTGAGTGTACCTACCCAGTGGGATGTCATGTGCAGATACTTGCCAGATGTCCTGCTGTCAGACCTCCCGTAACAGTCATGTATGTCAGACAGGGCAGTGGGATGCAGTGCAGATGTATGTCAATACCTATTGTGTAGTATGTGACCATGGCACCCCTGTACCAGCGGTCATACCGTTAAAGACTAGGCAGGGGTGTGTGAATGCATGACCTATGGTGGATATTATATACCTGTCATCATGTGTTATACCCGTCTACATGGCCATTCACATCCATATTGTTAGGTATGGTACACATGTCTAGCACTAAGGGTGTATGTGCATATCTCTGGAATGTACAGACTTTGTCAGACCCCCAGATATATTGGCCAATATCTCCACTGCAGTTCACAGTGGCATTACATGCTAGCAGCAGTACTGTACACTGATGTACTTTGGATGTAGTTCAGTAACCAATGGCACAGATGTTATGAGCAGATGTGACCTGCCACACACACCATGTCTGTAAAGACAGTCCCAATTTCAGTAGCAATAGCCTACTAGTATACCTGCTAGAGATACCTGACATCCCCTGCATCTGGGACATTGGGAACATACGGGCTGGGGTTGGCCTACACTTCATGTCCAGGAACTATGGTGGGAATGTATGTACATTTACATATCCAGATAGCCAGATATACAATTACACATGTGTACTACACCCATTTAACACTGTCATGGTAACCACCCACTATTGATCCCCACATCATGTGTATGTGGTCCCATTACATCTCCTGTGTGATGGGCATCCATCCTGTGTGTGGGCAGCAGTGCTACCGACAGCATGTAGCAATACCCCATACAGGACAACCAGCACACTCAGGGCAGCCACATATTTGTAGGAGGATCAAGAAGTACAGACAGACTGCAAGTGGAGTTGTGTTATACTTTGTTCAGTACTGGTGTTACAGGGTGTGGGTGTACATACTAGTGTGCCATGGAATGCAGTCCATTTGCATACCACACAGCTGTGGGCCAACCCTCATGCCAGCCGGAGCTGTGCCTATCATGTCTTGTCTGTCCACCACACAGGTCTTGTGTCAGATAATACACTGGCAGTGTGTGGGTTGTGTGTTACCGGTACATAGCTACATCCATGGGCATCCATACCAGCAATTCCCTGACTAAGGGTCTGTTACAGACTATCCTGTAACACCTGCACCTTGCGTAGTGTATGGCAATAGATGTCCACATATGTGCTTTTATTCCAGCCTCTGTCCATCACTTACATACCAAGCTGTGCACGGGTTTATATTAGAACATCGAAATTTCAAAACTTTGAATGTTCTAATATCGACCCCTATTCAGCGAACGCTGAAAATAGTGAAGCTACAGAAAGCCAATTTTTTCCTAGGGAAAGAATTCGGTTCTCCGTTTCTGTTGATTTGCTATTTTCAGCACTGTGGTTGAAAGTTACGGGTTGAGTTCAGGTAAGTGTGCGATTGGGCGTGGGTTAGGTGAGTTAAGGTTAGGGCGCTGGTTAGGTATGTGTGCGATTGTGTGGGCATGAGGGTTAGGGCAGGTAAGGGTGTGGGTCAGGTAAGGGTTCGATTGTGTGGATGTTAGGGTTAGGATGGGGTAGGTGAGTTAGGGTTAGGGCACAAGTGAGGTGAGTGTGCGATTGTGATGGACCTTAGGGTTAAGGTTTGGGTTAAGGTAAGTGGATAGTTAGTGGTGTATGTACAGTTTAGTTTAGGGTTAGATGTAAGATTTTAGGTGTATTTGTGTGGATTGCTGTATGTTTGGTGTGCTTGTGTTGTGTGTATGCGTTTTGGAACAGCAAATTTTTTCCTTAGGAAAAAATTTGCTGTTCTGCATGTTCGATGTTGCAAGCGTTCACTGAACAGGGGTCGATATTAGAACATTCAAAGTTTTGAAACTTCAATGTTCTAATATAGACCCGCTGTGCACATATGTCATGTTGTCAGTGGTTGATCCATAGTGGGCTGGGAGTATAACACACTGCCATGTCTGCCATCAGTCCACTGCCATTGTAACCGCCACACATATGGTGGGGCTGGGGTCATATATGTGTGGACGCCACCTGCACAATACAATTGTACAATGTGAATGGCTTGTCCTGAACAGCAACAGCTGTGAACATTTCCAGCTTACTGTATGAGTGTAACTGGTCCACTGTAGCATCACTCCATTGATATAGTTGTCAGTGTCTGAACAGCTATATGGCATGGCATGTGGAACTGTAATAGTACACGATGACAGGTTACCATGTCAGCAAACCTGTGTGTTGTTTCACCTATGACCTCTCTGTGGGTTTATGTTATAGGGCACGATTGTCATTTGTATGGGTGGCACATACAGTGTCCAGTCATTCAGGGATCAACTGTAGGCATAGTGGCTGTTACATATTGTGTGCACCTACCACTTATGTTTCGTACTGTACATATAACTGCGTGTGTATGTGTAGTCACATGTATATGTACACACACATATATATATATATATATATATATATATATATATATATATATATATATAAAATTATGGATATGTATACCTGTATCTGCATATCTGTGTCTCTGTATCTGAAGCCTGGTAATGTTGATGGCATATACATAATACATTCCCCATGGGAGCCAGAATGTACTGCATGATATGTTTCCAATAACAGCCTGACATCATACAGGTGGGATGTAGTGCAGGTAACATTGTGTGCCCATGTTGCCACTGGGCCTGGTTATGGGATCACCAACACTTGGTAGTGTATTGCAGGGCGAACGTGTTTGGCTGGGGGGATGTCTATTCATACGACTCGTATAGTGTATGGTCTCAACCCCATTAATATAACATGTAGCCTGTTATACTCCACCCCCTAACAGCTATGTGTGCCTTGCAGGACCAGCACAAAAGCGTTGCACCAATGGGTTGGTAGGCATGGAAATCCCATTGAGGTCTACCACTTGTGTGTGTGTGTGTGTGTGTGTGTGTGTGTGTGTGTGTGTATATATATATATATATATATATATATATATATATATACATATGTGCATGTGTGCATATGTGCAGTACTGATATTGTTGTTGTCGCCCATAGGTGTGGCAATGCAATGCAATACCCTACTATGCCTGTGGCATGTGCATCACATGCATAACCCTGTTGTACCACTGTTGTGATATGCAATTGTTTGTTTTTGAGTTGTGGCCACTGTGTGATAGTAGGTATGTCAGAGTATCTAGATGGGTTCTAGTGTGTACAATATCCAGTGGTGGATGTGGGTGCTGTGTGCACTGTGTAAACTGTCTTTACACCATGGTACACCTGGTATATGGCCCTAGTACCACTCTTAGGTGGCCAATGTCACCATCACCCATACAGGTAACAGATAAGATACAGCCCAGTTACACATGTGCTGTGTACAGCCTAACTGTAACACAGTGGACACATGGACTAGTTAGTTAGCAACTATACAACCAGGTCTCTAAGATGTGTGTCTACCCATTATGTATAGGTCAATGTGTATATGATGGTATGACACACTATGTATTCACCATATATAAACATCACATCCCCCATTACCATATTGTACGTGTCTGTGGATGATCTGCATGTAGCACGTGACCTGGTACACACCTCACCCTACAGATGGTGTTATCTGTGCAATGACAGTCACACAGTTCAGCAGCACTACATACCTGGGTAGGGGTCTAGACACAGTGTCACCAAGTCAGGATGTGTGTGTATGTGGATGGGTTGACATAAGGGTGCAGATTATACCTGTACCAGCAGGCCACTGGTTATGTTTGCATGGCCAATAGCTGTTATACATACCTGTGGCATGTGTGCAACTGTACACCACATATGTCACAGCCATGGTGTCACCACACTGACATATGCCTGTGGAATATGACTGCGGACCATCCTCCTGCTGACACATGTATGCCTACAGCACACATGGATGATAGTATGGGGATATCAATTGGTGTTACCAACAGCTGAGCTGAATCCTAGCTGCATGGCTACACTACCTAACGTGTATGCACTGCACATTACCCCTAACTACATTCTGCACTGCAGTACATTGTGGCACTCTATCACAGTCACTGTGTGCATCAGAACCATGTTAGCCTGTCCCTGCATCGATGTTATGGATGGCAGGGATGTAGCACAGGTATCATCATATGCACAGGGTGTCTGAATGTCATCCGAGCTGCATGGCTACACTACCTGACATATATGCAGTACACATTACCCCTGACTACATTCAAAACTGCAGTACATTGTGGCACTCTATCACAGTCACCATGTGCATCAGAACCATGTTAGCCTGTCCCTGCATCGATGTTATAGATTGCAGGGATGTGGCACAGGTATCATCATATGCACAGGGTAAGTGAATGTCATCCTAGCTGCATGGCTAAACTACCTGACATGTATGCAGTGCACATTACCCCTGACTACATTCTACACTGCGGTACATTGCAGCACCCCATTACAGTCACTGTGTGCATCAGAACCATGTTAGCCTGTCCCTGCATCGATGTTATGGATGACAGAGATGTGGCACAGGTATCATCATATCCACAGGGTGTGTTGCAGGTGTGCCAGAGGCCAAGGGTGGTCCAAACATGTGTCACCATGTGTGTGGGTGAGGGGTGTGGTTCCTTGATTGGGGCATGGTGATGTGGTGTGTACCAGTATGGGGTTGCCCTATGTGTGGTTGCATAGTATGTGGGTATGCATGCACACAGTTCCGCCATGTGGCTGCCTCACATGGGTAATGTTGGACAGCTGCAGACTATACCTGGCAGGGTGTGCAGTTCAGTGCCTCTGGCCACGGACACACTGACTATGCCTGCCAGGGGTTCCATAGGCATGTGCAGGTACAGACTTGAGGAGCTACTCTCTCCTGGGGATGACATATGTCCGCTGGAACCATGTCCTGCTAGGCCTTGCCAGGGCCACGTGCATGTGGTCTGCTGTGGTGTGGTGCAGACAGCAGCCCCTGTGGTGTGCTGGGGCTGGTACTGCCACTACAGGAGTGGCTGTGTATTCTGGCACATTCACATTGACTGCCAGCTTCTGGTTTCCCTGGCCTACATCCATGCGGACGTCACACCACTCCTACAACATGTTCTAGCACAGACATACCATGGTCGAGGAGGCCAACCATCTCACCCCACCATCTATCCATGACCTCAGTATGTTCACGGAAGACAACAGCGAGTTCACGAAGGTTGCCACTTACAGATGATAAAGCAGACCTCTACAGCCTCAGGACCTGTCTGGAGTGCATTTCCATACGTGCCTGTGCCTCCATTATGGCCTGAAACATGCTCCTGGTGGTACCTGTTGTGGCGCCTCTGCCTGGGGCAGGATGACTTGCAGTCCTCCCACGAGCAGCAGGGTACATCTGCCGATGTGGTGGCCTTCCGAACATCTAGCTATGCCAACTGTGGCCCAACACAGATGGCATGGACACTACATTTTCCTGGCCATTGCCACCAAGCTCCAACTGTCCCTCTGCTGTGGTCACATGTGATGGGGTTTATAGGGGCACTGTAACTGTGTGCGGGCTTGGGATGGCTAGGAGGGTGATGACACATGTTGGCGCAGTCTCGGCTTCTGACAACCCCACCTGTGCCTCACCTGTACTTTCATCATCGGTGTCTGCAGGGACACCTACCTCAGTATGCATGCAGGAGAGACCCTGACCCACCTTGCCATCTGTGAGGGAAACAAATACACATGTTAAGACCTATACAGCAGTGCATAACAGTACACACACTCACACACACTCACACTGACAGCTGCCTTACTATCTCACCTTCCCTGGGTTTGCAGACAGTCCCACAGTCAGTTACATATATTCCCCTTCCTGCATGGCACTTGCTAATATACACGCATCACTACAGCCCATTAACATATCATACCTCTCCTTGCCTACACATGTGGTACCACACCTGACCTGTTACTCCATTGCCTCCCTGACCTGGGTGGAGTAGGTTGTACATGGCCTCACTGCTGTCACCCTGTATTACCCTGTGTATGGGCAGTAATGGTGTACGAGGCCCCTGTATGGTTGGGGCTGCTACATTCACTACATATGTCACACACCAGAGCCTCATACTACAGTCTTGCTCAGTCCATGCCACATCTGCTGCACAAGCAACCCTTCATGCTGATGACAGTACTACCTGGATACACTCACTGATGTGCTGTGGTAATTCCCCATTGCATTTGTAGTGCTGCATATGTGGGTAGACGGTTACCAATCTGCTGCTGGCAATATGATGTGTATATCTGGTATGTACTGCACCTCCCAATGCATGCTCCATGCTACAGACCTTGTTATGCTATCAGCTGTCCTGTGTTCACATACCTGACAGGTTGTTACGGTGTCCCATGTCTCACTCCATGTACAGCACAATCCCAAGGGGAAGTACCACCATGTGGTCAATCCTACTTTCGCCTGTGCACACATGGACACACACACACACACACACACACACACACACACACACACACACACACACACACACACACACACATATACACACACACCTCACATTCCTACATGTTGAGTTGCATAACATTTTTACACACAGTCCTCCCATTAGCCTTCTGTAAACATGCATTACACATGGAGCTCAACAGCATGCAGTGCAAATATAGTGACATCATGCTAGTGGCAGTATACATGTGTGTGAGGCATGGGCTTTGTTGGTAGGTGATGGCCCCTCCCCATGTTAACACTGCACCCATGTACAAAGTGTTAATGTGGCCTGTTCTGCACCCTGCCTTGTACTGTGCATCATACCTCGCAGGTGTAGAAACCATTGATGCATCTGTAGTACTGTGTCGGTTATGTCAGCTCCAATTCTCACAGCCCCTGTGTGTTGTAGCAACACATACCTGGGATGATATGTGAACAGCTATCAGTTGTGGATGCCCAATGTCTGCGTCTCATATTGCAACATCAGCAGTGCATGTATGATCAGTACATGACTATTACACTGACAGCCAGCGGACCTTACCATGGCTGTGAGGGGTGCCCTACACATTTCCCAGACTTTGGCATGGCTGCAAGGTCTACTCAGGTGCACATCCCTTGGAGTGCACACACTGCTGTCATGAGTGCTGTGAGGTCAGGTTTACATCTGCAATGTTTACTTAACCTGCTTGTGTGCAGCTGCAGCCATGGTGGTGTTGAGCCACACATGTCCCTACTGTAGGCCATGTGTCCTGCCAAATGTCACATCCCTGTGGACACATTGCACATTGACGTGATGTTAGTTATCTTGCATGTGTCTGTTGTACCCTTCCGATACCCCAGCATGGTCTCTACTGTGATGCAGTGCATTTCTCAGCAACAAAACGTGAACATGTACAGCATACAGTATGGGTAGGTGTGTTAGACTTGTGCATGGGGGATAGACCATACCTATTACATGCCCAGTTTATCATCATGCATGAACATGAACCATACTCACCGGCTACGGGCTGCTGCCATGGTTGTATCCTGGAGGGACCTACATAGGAGTGCAAGAATGCTGATCTCAGTTGCCACAGCTGTGGCATTCATAATACGTGAGTGCAGCATTATGTTACATCAGCAGTTGAATTACACAATATTATACACAACAGTTTATTACTACTACACAGCATCAGACAAAGTATATGACATCTCAGTTTTGCATGATGTACCTGTACAGATGCAGATCAATACACACGAGTGGTGTACCGATGTGCCCCGGGGCCTTACCTGCATTCTCCTCAGCTGGTGTGTCATTGGCACCCACCTCCAAGATGTGACCTGCCAGGTGTTGATGTTGCGGGCAGACAGGTGCCACTAGGCTGCTGAGAAGCTCCTCCACATGGGTGAAGGGTGGATGGGTGGGTTCCCCCCATTGCAAGGTGGTCCCCACTTATGGCAGCTGCACGCCAACGTACATGGCAAAGCAGGTCAGTGCAATGATGCCGGACCTGCTCATAGCTGCGGTTATGCAGTCCGACATTATTGACCCTGTGGACTAGCTCGTTCCACAGGGTGGCCCTCTCCTGCTGGTTGTGGGCTGTCCGGCCGAAAAGAAGTACATAGTGCTGTACCAGGTGGTCAGTTATGATAGCCATTTCATCAGCACTGTAAGTGGGAAGGTGACTATGCAACATGATTCCTGGAAGACATAAGGATGGAAACAGGTCTGAGCCACCAATACAGCAGGGTTACCATAGTTCTTAATACACATATATGTCTCCCCCCACCATATTAGCTACAACAACACATTCACAAACTGCAATTGGCATGTCAGCTGCTTACCTACCATTGGGACATATGTTGCATTGTACCAAGCTTTGTGCTATGTGTATGTACCACACTTTTTACTATGTGTTTGTAGCCATGCTCCCTGTGGGGACACTTATCTTTGCTGGCCTGTTATAGACTATTTCACCTGCATGCCATTGTCAGTGCCACTATATATATATATATATATATATATATATATATATATATATATGTGTGTATAAATATACATCTATGTACATATATGTGTAGATATATGTTGTACGTTGTGGATATACCGATGTCTATATGAGTGTCTGTATCTGTACACATACACGTCACATTCCATATCACACAGATATGTGGAGTGCATGCAGACATCCGGTCCGCATTCTGTCACCGTCTTTCATTCACAGCTGCACTGTTCTGCCTTGCTGCAACACAGACAGATGCTACATGTGAACACAGCCTAACATTAGGGTGGTAACTATGGTGTGAGAGTACTGGTACATCTATTACACACCTATGGCATTTGTGCATGCTACATTACACATTCACATGACTGTCCTGCAAGTGGTGTGCTCTGACACCCATGTGTCTATCATGACGGCAGTACATCCACCAACAGCTATTGTCCACACTAACATAATATACACAGATATTATGGCTGACATCTTTGTCAATCATTGCTGATCTGCACAGTTGGCGGGTATGTCCCACTGCTTACAGGGACAGACAGTATTGTCCAGAGCAGTTGCTCAGTGGGACATCATTACAGGGACAACTACAGATGGCACATATCAAACATTCTACATCATAAATCCTAATAATGTATACCTCATACTACATTACATTACATACAGTTATGTTTTACATACTTTTTAGTGTTTGGATGGGTGTGAGGCCTTCCTGGTTGTGGCCTGTTGTAATTTGTTCCCTACTCCATTTTATAGGTATGTTTTAGTTTTCCTTTTCTGTTTTTTTTTTCTCTCTCTCTCTCCCACTCCAATACAGCAAATTAGTTGGTTGGAATGGATTTCAGCATGGTTTTTGTAGGTGATGCACATGATCAGGTGATGGGCTCTGCACCAGTCAGTGTGCAACAGTTGCTGACTGCGTGCAACCTGCTGAGTAGTGATTCTGTTAACCATCGTCATGGCAACCCAGTACTATAAATTGCTTACTTATGTGGGCGTTGTCCCTTCACCTTCCCAGTATGGATAACATCCTTCCTGTATGTGGGCAGCAGTGTTACAGATGGCAGGTTGCAGCACCTATTACAGCGGGGCTTGCAGACACAGGTCAACTACACAATCTTAAGAAGTTCCAGACCTACAGACAGAGTGAGTAGTGTTGTTATGTGCTTTGTATATTGCTGGTCTTGCAGTGTTTGCGTGTACATAGTAGTTTAGGATGGAATGCAGTCTGTCTCAACAGTGGGCCTATCCACATGATGGCCAGTGGAGTGCCTGTTTGCTTTTGCCCGTGCAACACACAGAGTTTGTCCTAGATATATCCCCGGCAATCTGTCTGTTGCGTGCTATCAGTACATGGCTACTTCCAGTTGTATTCCTGATGTGTTATTCCTGCATAAGATTATGTTGCAATGAATCCTGTAACACCAGCAATGTGCAGGGTGTGTAACAGCGAGTATGGCCCTGTGTTCCCGCCTCTGTCCTCCACATATATGGCTGGCTTTGTCCTGTTGTGATACGGTTAGGGGTTGTTTGGTATTGGCCTATCATAATATGCTGCTAGCATTCCTGCTAACATCCCAATCATATCGTGGACTCCCACTGCATTTGTTGGTCAGGGTCCATACATGTGACAGATGCATAGACATTATTACAGGTAAGAAATGTCCTCCTAGGCCTTGACTATAGGGTGTGACTGGCGTCTGCTGAACTACATCTGTTATTGCTTATTGTTACCTATCTTGATGGCAAATCCTTTGTCCACAGTTGTACGAATTGACGGGCCTGGCCTGGACAGCATTGTATGTTGTATATCCGCACTGTCTGCATCTACTTTTCTGTGTGGGCCTTGCATTCCTCACTGATTAAATAAGTGCAGATCTATGTGCTATCAGTAATGGCATACATTACTGTAAAATACACCATTAAAGGTTGTCTGTGTATACATATCTGTGTGTCGTCTCATGTCCTCTGAATAGTGCGTGGGCTATGTGTAATTCAGTACTCCTGTACAAGTGTAAATGTAATTTACTAGGTTATACAGCAAAATGATGTTGTTATACCAATTTCACACGGAAAATAGAATGTGCTGCAGTGGGACTCGAACCGCGAATGCATGCTCGGTAGGCAGATACTCTGACCACTACACTATTGCAGTTCTGCATAATTTGCATATTTCTACCTTAATGTCATACAAATGCTCCCTTTCCCAGGACCCTGAGCTCCACGTACATAGCATCCATCCATACTGGAGTTGCTATGCCTGCCATACCACACCTACACACATTTCCCTCTCTGCACGTCTTGGTACTCTTCCATATTACTGTCTCGATGCAACCATCTGCAGGCTCTTCATCCATTTAGTCCACGTACATTCGAGCCTTCCCTTCATCCACCTCCGATACTGGTGGGGACATCATTGTGACCCATAAAGTCTGGTGTGTCCCGGCACGGACAGACCTGTTGTTGTGTCACAAGTACACTTCGTTGGTCTACACTGTTTCTTCCACTGGTAGCATCTTGCCAGGGATTTGAAAAGCAGCAGTTTGCACACACACCAGACCAACCTCATCTTCTGCTTCCATGGATGAAACACGCCCCCACGCCGTGCCCCGTTTTCCATTCCTCTCGTCAGTATTATACAATACTACTATTCTCACAGTATGCGTGGACAGGCACTGTTCATTGATACTCACAGACTGCTCAGAATACTGTGACTGAGCACTGTGCACATGCTTGCTGGTATTAATGTACATACTTACATATATTTCCTATACTGTTGACTAACAGCAGCTGATTGTATATCTGCCATACCTTCATGGTAACTCACTTGGACTATAGTGTGCAGGAGGGTGGGACTTGGGAGTGCTGATTATGTTGTTACTGGCCATGATAAGGGCTGTGGGCTGCAGCGTGCCTAAGGCACTGCGGGGGTAGTGTGGGTGGGTATGCGCTGGTTTGCGCTAGGCTCAGACTTGCTGCCCTCTGCTTACGACGTCTTACACTGGGTTGGCCTCCACATTGCTTAACCAGTGTGGCCATTGCTTACCGCTGCCCAAACAGGCGTACTCCCGCTTGCTGCCACATACCCCCACGCTACTTCATGTACATGTCGGTATTATACATGCTTAAGTCAGGTGTACATGTCAGGTATGACAGTTCACGAAGATCAGTGTAAGGTTACGTGGGATTCCAGTTTAGCATTTCTGAAGAGGTTACACTCAGTTATTCGGGTTAGGTTTAGTTATGCTATACCTGTGTTTTAGAGTAGATGTGAAAAGTAGAGGTGTAGGCGGGTAGGTGGAGGGGGGGCATCTTAACTGTATAGTAGGCTGTTTGACTGATTGTTGGGGGAGCAGTAGTGCAGGTTTGCAGGGTGTTGGGATATGTATGCGAAGCAGGATAGGAGGTGTCAGTATCAGTAGTTGGTATAGAGGTATGGGGTGTTGGGTGGTGGTGGACTTCGCCAGGTGTAGAGCAGGTGGTGCTCTACATGTGCTTGGGTTTTCCCTTCATGTGTTATTTACATGTGTAGTCTGGGACAGCTTCGGTAATATACCTGGGTTGGGGGTTCCAGATTTTGCCAATATAGTTATGTGGAGGGTGTCACCTACCTGTGACTGTGAACATTACTACGAATGCAACAGGGGTTGATAGGTAAGTGGTGTTTCTGGGCCACACAGAGGGGCTGATAGTAGGGGACATGTCCAGGGATGTGCAGGACGGCTGACGGGAAGGTCCACAGCTGGCCATTTCTTCTACAGCGACAGCTGTGTATATACCCTGCATTTGGGGGTAGGTCTGGACACTCACACCCCTGGGTGGGGATGGGGACAGCAATAATACTTCATGATGCAAATTAGTTTGGGTTACATGCCTCAGTGGGGTGTTGTGACGATGTGTTTTTTGGTGTCATTTAGTGGGTTTGCAACGACACAGCTGTTTATTCTGCCCATTGCCCTGTAAACTAGATATTGCTGCTGTGGGACTCGTACTGGGCTTGGCTGCTCATTAGGTGTCGGGTCTGCTCAATGTAAACTATTGCTTACATCCCTGGGGCGGTCCACATAGAACCACTCCAGCGAACACCTGCATGCCTAGGCCCAGACTTACATACCCATAGTTCTCTGCCCGCACCACCTCTTCGGCACTCTTCTTTACTCCAGGTGCAGGTTGGGTCTGGCCACGCCAGTACACATTACCCATTGCCACTTCTCGGGACTCATCACATATGTTGCCTCACCCCATGGATCATCAGGCTTCCCCAACCTTGTAGTCCGAGAACATGTGTGCCCTGCCATTCGACATTTGTGTAATAGCTGGAAATCCGGAAAGCTTTGAATTTTGGGTTGTCCCAAAAGGGACATTCTTGTCTTTGTTTCAAGATTAGACTTGGTGGGTCTCTCTCACTGGTAGTATCCTGCCTGTAATCTGGGAAGCAGTGGTTTGTTTACTTTTATTGTGTGTTTGTATGTTTCACCTGTCTAGCTAGGGGGGCGGTTGATGCTACGTGTTGCACATTTGTTGATTGGACCCTCACCCCCATTGGCATGGCCTGTGAACATATGTAATTCTTAACTGCCGTATCATATCCTAGCTCTATAGATATATATATATATATATATATATATATATATATATATATATATATATATATATATATGTATATTTGCCCACATACATATATATATATATATATATATATATATATATATATATATATATATATATATATATATATATATATATATATATGGTTTACTATCACATGTTCGAGGCGAACTCCGTCGACTGCACTTTTGCCGAACACGGAAATTCGAAAACAGTAATGTCGAACACCAAAAGCCAACCTAGGAACGGGTTTTAACATGGGTCAAGATAGAGGAGAGGTTTGTAGTTTGGCAATAACACTGAACAACTATCTCAACCCATGTTAAAGCCTTCTTTAGCTATGTTAGAAACCTAGGAGGAAACTCCCAGATATGCTCAGAACTAGTTCAAAATGATGTGAAGATTACTGATCCTACAGACATTGCCAACATACTGGCTGACAGGTTCAGTGCAAACTTCTCCCCCCCTTCCCCCCCAAAAGGAGAGATATCTATACCAAACGATTGCAGCCCCCCAAACATCTCCAGCGCCCAAGTGAGAACTGCTCTCTCCAAAGCAAAAAACACAGCATCCATGGGACCTGATGGTGTCCCCGGCTGTGTGCTCCATGAACTCAATGAGGAATTAAACCCACAGCTAGGACAGCTGTTTAATCAAAGTCTTACCTCTGGATACGCACTCCAGGAGTGGCGCACTGCAACTGTGGTCCCACTTCACAAAGGCGGTGCCTCCACCGACCCTGGAAATTACCGGCCCATTAGCTTGACAAGCCTTATCTGCAAAGCCATGGAGAGGATCATAATGGACCTCATAAATAAAGACATAGGGAATTTGCAGACTTTGGATCCAACCCAGTTTGGCTTTGTCAAAGGCAGATCATGCCTTTTAAACTTGGTTGATTTTTTCGAAACAGTCACTAAAGCCATTGATGAGGGAAAGGCAGTCCATACAGCCTACCTCGATCTAGCTAAGGCCTTCGATACAATACCCCACTCGGTATCATTGAAAAACTCATCAGCTTAAATGTTAACCCATACATCACAAGATGGGTTGCAAACTGGCTGAGTGACAGAACCCACAGGGTCAGAGTTGCTGGCGCCATGTCAGACTCAAAGCCTGTCACAAGTGGTGTCCCACAGGGCTCAGTCCTGGGCCCACTCTTGTTTGGCATCTACTTTTCCGAAGTACAAGCAAACACAGGAGGGTTATGGCTGACAAAGTTTGCAGATGACTGCAAACTGGGCCATAGTAGAAAACACATCTGACACAGATATCCTTCAGAAGGGTCTCACAGAACGGATAACTGGTGCCAGAGCCACGGCCTAAAGTTAAATGCAAAAATGCATAGTCATACCTTCGGGAAAAACAAGGTTACCCTAGCTACCAAATAGGTGGCAATCCACTGAGCACAGAAGAAGTTATCAGGGACCTGGGGACCCAGGTTGATAGTAGTCTGTCATTCGACACCCATGTAGCTAAAGTAGTTAGGAAGACCTTCTACATTGCCCACCTTATCATGAAGGGATTCTCATCTAGATCAAGGGAGGTTATAGTCTCCCTTTACTCATCACTCATCAGACCAATGATTGAGTACAATGCCCCATTCGAATGTATCTGACCCGACACTTGCAGCAGCTGGAGAGGCCACAAAAGTTCCTCACCAAAAGGATAAAGGGTCTCAAAATCTATCCTATGCTGCCCAACTGAAAGAACTCCAGCTCTATTCAGTCGCCACCGCTTGCTCAGAGGTGACCTTTGCCTAACATACAAGGCCATGTCAAACCCAGATTTGATGAATATGCTTCACCTCAAAAATCTAGATCCATCAGAGCCACAAGGGCGGAGACTTAAACCTCGACACGGCTATTAATAGGACGTGCTGGAGGGATAGATTCATCACCCAAAGACTCCCTATGCTGTGGAACAAAATCCCGGTACATGTGAGGCAGAGCACCTCGCTGGCCTTGTTCAAGAGAAATCTTGACCAATGGATGGGAGATTGCAGATATACCCCAGGGATTACCTCAGTGTCACTGCTCGACAGAGGCACAGCAAAATAATGGGTATAGTTCCCCATACTAAAGGGGTGGCGTAAGCCACAAAACGATGGGCTAGGCTTGTAAATGCCCTCGGGCAGATAGCCTAGTATGAACCTATGAACCTATGAACCTATGAACCTAGGTTGGTTTTGGTGTTCGACATTACCGTTTTCGAATTTCCGTGTTCGACAAAAGTGCAGTCGATGGAGTTCGCTTCGAACATATGATAGTAAACCATATATATATATATATGTGTGTGTGTGTGTGTGTGTGTGTGTGTGTGTATATATATATATATATATATATATATATATATATATATATATATATATATATATATATATATATATATATATATATATATTGCTGTATATATATATATATATATATATATATATTGCTGTATATATATATATATCTAGCGACATAGGGATGTATGGCTGTCTGCATATGTATATATCTATATGTGGGTATTTGTATATATGTCTGTCTATGTATGTATACATTTGTACTACAGAGAGAGAAAGGTATATCTGCATGTAGTTATGGGTATATATACACACATACCTCTACATATTTACATCTACATCTGGTTATACCATTTTTTGCCATGTAAAATAGAATATGCTGCAGTGGGACTTGTAACTGGAGTGGCTGCTCGTTAGGTGTCGGGTCTGTCCAATGTACACTATTGCTTACATCCCTGGGGCGGTCCACATAGAACTGCTCCAGCCAACACCTGCATGCCTAGGCCCATAATTACATACTCATAGTTCTCCACCCGCACCACCTCTTCGGCACTCTTCCTTACTCCGGGTGTAGGTCGGGTCTGGCCACACCAGTACACACTACCCACTCCCCACTTCTCGGGACCCATCACTTATGTTGTCTCGCCCCATGGATCGTTAGGCTTCCCCAACCTTGTAGTCCGAGAACATACATGCCCTGCCATATATATATCTGTATATGTATGCATACACATATATATATATATATATATATATATATATATATATATATATATATATATATAAAACGACATATGGATGTATGGGAGTCTGCATATGTATATATCTATATGTGTGTATTTATATATATGTCTGTCTATGTATGTATACATTTGTACTACAGAGAGGGAGAGGTATATCTGCATGTAGTTATGGGTATATATACACACACACATACCTGTACATATTTACATCTACATCTGGTTATACCATTTTTTGATATGTAAATTAGTCTGTGCTGCAATGGGACTCGTAGCGGGAGTGGCTGCTTGTTGGGCAGCGACTCTGCCCAATGAACACTATTGCTTACATGCTACGTGTTACAATCCAGCAAACACCTGCACTCCTAGACCCATAATTACATACCCATGGTTCACCCACCAGTACCTCCTTTACAGCAGTCATCCTTACTCTGGGTGCAGGTCAGATCTAAACACACCCCTCCACACTGCCCACTCTCCACTTCACAGGACCCATCTCGTACGTTGTCTCGACGCATGGGTCATCAGGCTTTCCCACCCTTGTAGTCCAGGTATGTACATGTCCCACCTTGATAGGTCATTGCACGGGCTTCCTCCCATCACAATACAATTTTTGGGGTGTCCCGACTTCTTGGGTCCACTGTGTCCCCCCCAGTTGTATCCTGCATGTGGTCTGGGGAGCAGTGGATTGTTTACATTGTTTGTGGGTTTGTTTGTATGTTTCCACTGTCCGGCTGGGGGGGTCATGCTATGTGTTACACGTCTGTTGCTTGGGCCCCTCACCTCCATTGGCATGGCCTGTGAACATATGTCATTCTTACGTGCTGTATCTTATCATAGCTATATATCTGTGTACATCTACACACACACACACACACACACACACACACACACACATATATATAATGCATATATGTATGTGTATGTCTGCATACATATATATATATATATATATATATATATATATATATATATATATATATTTATATATATTGCTGTATATATATATATATATATATATATATATATATATATATATATGAATATATATATATCTAACAAATTGTGGATGTATGGGTGTCTGCGTATGTATATGTGTGTATTTATTTATATGTCTATCTATGCATGTATACATTTGTACTACAAAGAGGGGGAGGTATATATCTATATAGTTATGGGTATTATACTACCACATATACCTCTACATATTTAGCTACATATCCTGTAATGTTGACTGGTATTGCTGGATACTGTGTTTCGTGTGCATACTGGCCATCCTTGTGTAATACGTATGTTTTGCGATACCTATGACTAAATCTGTTAGTGTACATTAAGTCACATGTGGCATCTATTGTTAGTACCAGGAATACATTCATCCCATGTGGGACAACTCACACATTGGGTATTCGACCTTCGCCTACACCCAGGGTTACATAGGTACCTCTGGCTATTTGCATGGACTACGGCGTGTGCCACACCTAGGATACTTGGGTCGGAACATCAGATGGGATGGGTCACGAGGGGGTGGGGGAGCAATGTGTAGTGGTGTGGTAGCTATGGGCCGGTAACCAGGGCAGGGATGGTGGCTGCATGTGTGCTGCAGGTGGGTGGAATCAGGACTGTGGGTTATGCATTTATGGGTTGGGGATGGCCTGGGTTGGATGGGCGTGTACTGCTTAGTCCACCTAGTGGTTGGGGGACAGGGGTATGTGATGTCAACATGTGACACATGACAGAGGGCTAATTTAATTCTCTAGTTCAGTGACAGATGTAGAATACTATGAGCTTGGTAGCGTCTTGCAGGGAGGATGTGTTTGGCTGGGTGGGGAGGTATGCAAATTCGTACGTGATGTATATTGTTTGGGACCTCTCAGGCCCATTGGCGGTGCATGTGGACATATATGTTTCTGTTCATCTACCATTGGTATCTACATATGTTCGGCCATATATACCTTTATGGGTATATATATTTGCGTACATATTTCTAACTGTGTTGGAATATATCTACATAGACATATATCTGCATGCATATGTCACTTGATGTGTATTTGCGGACATGTAGATGTTGACATATATATGTTTAGTTGTCAGCATTTGCATGTATATCTGTTCATATATTCGCATATATATATAGATATATATATATATATCTGGATATTTATATATTATATATATATATATATATATATATATATATATATATATATATATGTATATATATGTGACTACTTCTATAGATATGCTGTATCCATTTAGATAGTGATATATTTGGGCACACATGCCCATCTAGCTGATGGCATACATTCTCTGTACTGTTTCATGACTGGACTGTGGTTATGTTTCTGACAACATACAATTTCTGCATATCTGGCATGGCTTAGTGGTAGATCATTTTGTGTAAGGTGTGCATGGTCCTGGGTTCCAGCCTTGCAGAAGCTGTTTGTTTTGTTGCTGGGCAGACCACCGGCCATTGGATACGGTGTGCTTAAGGCACTTTCAAGCGGTTATAAGTGGGTTTGCACAGAGGTAAGCACTGCTGGCTTCCAGTCACAGTGTCTTACACCCAGTTAGCTTATTCTTTGCTTAATCTGTGTCGGCGGTGCTTCACCCTGTGCAAACACACTTGCACAAGCTTACTGGTGCTTACATATGCTTACTGCTGCTCATCTATGCTTACGCCTGCTTACTGCTGACTTATTCATTATGGTACTGAGTATTCACATGTGAATTTAATGCAATACTCTATTTCACATGTAAATGTTATTTAGTAGGTTGTACAGCAATAAAATGTAAATAAATGTTTGTATACAGGTTTCACATGGAAAATGGTATGTGCTGCAGTGGGACTCGAACCGTGAATGCTTGCTCGTTGGGTGGATACTCTGACCCCTACACTATTGCTGTGCTGCTTCATTTGCATATATCTTCCTTTTTATCCTCTTCAGCCTTTTAAACTGCTTTAACCATAGCTAAGCGATTGGCACACCAACGCACCTACAGTTAGCTGTACTCGGGGTTTTAAAAATGAATAAGGGGGTTACTTTTTATTTTTATGTCCTGTTGCCGTTGTACACATGGGGGACTGTTGGTGGGGATATGCGGACACCTATGAGCGGTCTCACTCATTTATGTACACTTTCTGCTGTTCTACTTTGCAGGGGCGTATTTATTCTGAGAGCGCTGCTCTCAGACATGCCCCCTGCACTCATACATGCTCCGTGCAGGATTAGGGGTTCAGGCAGCGTGCCTTCATTAATATGCATGGCGCGCTGCCATCCTCCTCCTAAACTAGTCCTGCATGGAAGATTAGTAAATCCAGGGGAGTATCTTTTTCAGGAAATCCTGCTCCAAGCAGTATGTAGTGTGGAAACAGGAAGGTATCTTCTCATATTCAATCTAAAGCTACCAGAAATCATGCTTGGTGGGTTATATATAGGGGAACTGATTGATAATTTAAACAAGTTACAGGAGCTTACTTCTTAGGCAAACTACTGAAGACAGATTTCAAGGTGTGCTGTCTGCAATGATTCTTAACATACTAGTTTATACATAAAAGATAAAAACACTAATGGCACAGTATGTATTTTACTTAGAAGTAAATAGTGTCTAATTCAGATGTCAGCTTTTTCCTGAACATTAACTGTTTGAATGTTTATATTCAATTACTTTGTATGTTCTATACTGTTTGCATATTTATTTGGAAAAAAAATGCTTAACTTAGTTACTTTAAGAAAATAAATTTATTATTTTACTTCAAATGGCTGATTTTATATTTATTAACTTAAAGTTTATGCATTTTCTGGTGTCTGCAACTATGTGATGCTTTCCACATTAAAGGTAACAGCTCAGAATTAATTGCTATCATTTACATAATTCAATGATGCCTTATCTTAAAGGTAAACAGCAGGGTGTGTCACATTTATGTAACTGGTAGAACTAGTAAATTTTGAAAGGGAGGATCCTGGTGCTGGAGACTTTACCACCTCCAATTCTGGAACAGTGTGTGTTTGTGTGTGTAAAATAATTTGGTTGAGTTCTAACTACTGTTGGTAGGATTACATTGGAAGGTGTTTGGCTCAATAAGTGGTGGAGAAAATCCTACGGAGCCAATGATTATCATTGATCTGTAGCTGTACAGTGTAGTGCTCATTTGGGTACCTTTAAAGAGAATTGAACTTTGTGTATTAATGGTACCAGTAACAGCACTCATACCTTGTTTTACTGGTTATATCACATTCAGATCTTGACAGAAGAGGTGTAATAGTTAAAACTTGTAGTCCACTTCCTTCACACCATGCATACTTGATATGATCACTGTTACTTTTTACTGGTATGGCATTTACTTCTGGTTGAGTTTTAGATCATTCACTTTCAGAAACTACCTGAAATGTTACTGTGTGGATCTTTAAATGATGATTTTATCCATCATACACATTTGTGAAGAGAATATCCAATTTATCCCTTACTTCCAGTTTTAATAATGACTCTTTCTGAGAGGTACGGTACGATTGTAGTTAGAATCCCTAGATTTATATAGAAATCACAGTCTGATACAGAAGGAACTTACCTCATTTGCTTTTTCAGCCCTCATTCTTCAAAGGTTCTTTCATGTTTCCTTTTGGTAAGTGAACTAGTCTAATTGAAAAATCAGAACTTAAAGTAGCAGCAAGAGCTGAAATGTGACTAAAGTTACAGAATATACAATTTGATGTAACAGTAAATTAAGTTAAAATTTAGTGGGTGGCACAAAGAGTATACGATGGAGACATATCCAATAGCTGTATTTATTTTTATAGGTTCATAGGTAAGTACTAGGCTATCTGCCCGAGGGCATCTATAAACCTAGCCAGAATATGTTGGCTTTTGCCACTCCCTTAGATTAGTTCCCTGTGCCTCAGTCCAGCAGAGCCATTAGTTCCCTGTGCTTCTGTCCAGCAGAGCCACTGCAGTGATCCCCGGGGTAAATTTTCTGTTTCCCATCCACACGTCAAGGTTTCTCTTGAAGAGTGTTAGTGAGGGGCTCTGCCTAATGTAGATTGGAATCCTGTTCCAAAGCATGGGGAATCTCTGGGACAGGAATCTATCCCTCCAGCATGTCCTATTTATCGTTGTGGTGAGGTTTAGATCCCTACAGCGTGTGGCTCTTGGGGAATTTTTTTTAGGTGGAGCATGTTCATCAATTCTGGATTGGACATGGCCTTGTATGTCAGGCAGAGATCACCTCTGAGTAAGCGGTATGCAACCGAGTACAGCTGAAGTTTCTTCAGTTGGGCTGAAAAGTGCATATGTTTGAGGCCAGTAATCTTCTTGGTGAGGTACTTCTGTGGTCTTTCCAGCTGTTGCAGGTATCTTGTAAGGTACATCCCAAAATGGGGCATTGTACTCTATGATGGGTCTGATGAGTGATGAGTAGAGGGGCACAATACCCTCTTTTGTTCTAGATGCAAACCCTTTTGTGATTAGGTGGGCCACTTAGAAGGATTTTCTAACCACCTTGGCAATATGCTTATCAAAGGAGAGATTACTATCTACTTCCTTCCTCAGATCCCTCATTACATTTTCTGTATTTAGGGGACTACCACGTATGTGGTAGTTCACGGGTACTTTGTTTTTTCCAAAGGGGATGACTATGTACTTTTTGGCATTTAGCTTGAGGCCATGATTTTGACACCAGGTATCCGTATCAGTGAGATCCTTCTGGAGGATGTCTGTATCAGCTGGAGAGTCAATTATGGCCCCCAGTTTGCAGTCATCTGTGAACTTGGTCAGCTGTAGTCCTCCTGTGTTTGCTTGTACTTCTGAGAAGTATATACCATACAGGAGGAGTCCCAGGACTGAGCCCTGGGGGACGCCACTTGTAACTGGTTTAGAGTCAGACCTAGAGCCTGCAGCTCTCACCATCTGGGTTCTATCCATGAGCCAATTGGCAACCCATCTCGTGACATAGGGGTTTATGTTCAGGCTGGTGAGCTTGTCTATAATACCAGAATGGGGAATGGTGTTAAAAGCCTTTTTCGAGGTTTGTGTGGACCTCCTTTCTCTTGTCTAAAGCCTTGGTAACTGTCTCAAAGAAGTCCACCAGGTTTAGGAAGCATGATCTACCCTTAACAAAGCTCAAATGGGTAGGGTTCAATGTTTGAAGGTTCCCATTGTCTCTGTTAATGAATTCCATGATGATGCGCTCCATAGCCTTGCAGACCAGGCTAGTCAGGCTTATAGGGTGATAGCTCCCAAGGTTCATTGTGGCTCCACCTTTGTGGAGCAGGATAACTGTTGCTATGTGCCACTCTATGGGTACATAGCCTGTAGAGAGGCTGAGTTTGAACAGTGTGTTTAGGTGAGGGGTTAGTTCATTTTGGAGCTCATGTAAGACATAGCCTGGGACACCATCTGGTCCCATTGAAGCTGTATTTTTGGCTTTTGATAGGGCTGTTTTAACCTGTGTGTCAGTGGTTGCCGGGGCACTACATTCTTCTGGTATGGTTATGGGTGAGAGGGGGGTGAAGTTTGCACTAAATCTGTCTGCCAGAATGTTGGCAATATCAGTCGGTTCAGTGTATTTTGTGCCATTCTGCACTAACTCAGAGCAGATCTGAGAGTTTCCACTTAGGTTCTTGACATAGCTAAAAAATGCTTTGTGGTTATCTTTAGAGTCCTTGGCAATTTTTCTTTTGAAGCTAGCCTTGGAGAATATTATGAGGGATCATAGTTTCTTGCTGATACTGATCAGGGATGTCTTTCCTTCTTGGGATTTTACTCTTTTCTGCATTAGTTTCCTCCTTCTATTGTATAGCTTGTTTATGGCAGGGGTCCACCAGACTGGTTTCCTTTTCTTGGAGGAGTGAGTCTTGGTTTTGCTTGGGATAGCACAATCCATGCATTATTGCAGGTGCTCATAGAGTGCCTTTGTAAGGGATTCAACAGCTTGGACAGCATTGTCCTTTAGCATGGGGGCTGTGAACCTTTCCACCTCAGTCTTAAGTAATGTGAAATTTGCTTTTGAAAAGTTTTTCACAGTGGTTTCCTTGATTGGGGGTGGGGGTGGAATGTGGATATCTAGAGTGATTAGTCTATGGTCTGATCTAACCAGCGAGGGTTTGACCTCCAGTGTAGAACACAGGTCGCCCATGTCGGTGATGACCAGGTCCAATATGTTGTCACCGCTGGTGGGGGTATTGACTAGTTGATCCAGGGCGTTCAAGTTTATAAATTATAGGAAGCGTTGGGCAAGGGAGTTAGTACTTGAGTAGTTCTCCCAGTTAATGTTTGGGTAATTGAAATAACCCAATATTACAGCATTTGGTAGGACCTTCATATTTTCCAGTGTCTCCAGAAATGTGGAATGGGGGTCCTGGGTCATGGTGTGTGATCTGTAGCAAGCTAAAATTTGAATTGCAGTTTTGCCCGTTGCTAGTTGCACATGGATGATCTCTGAGACATTGTGCTGTGCCACTAACCTGGAGGTGTGGGTATCCTTGATGAATATGGATACACTCCCACCTTTTGTATTTCGGTCTGGGTTCTGTGGCCAAAAAGTATGTTATGAATTATAGCCTGATAGTGCTGGGGTACTCTCTGGGGCCTTAAACCAGGTTTCTGTTACTACACAGATATCTATGTTCTCCATACTGAGGAGTGCCTCGAGTGCATGCATTTTGAGGTTTAGACTTCTGATGTTGAGTAGCATTACCCTCAGTCTTTGGTTACTTGTGCTATTTATGGTGGTGGGTTTGTCTTTTGAGCCTTGCCTAAAAAAGGCACTATGGGGGCGGCAAAAGCCTTGGCCAGTATTCAAAAGCCTAAGGGTGACAGGTGCAAGCCATCTCTTGGGAAGCAACGTGGCTTATTGAGCATGTCATCCCAGGTGGACAGATACTGGATCCACTTTGAATGACACCAGAAACTTAGCCAATTGTTGAAATAGATCATTTTTTTCTTTATACTGTGGCATCATTCTTGGTGAGGGCAGGATGCTACTCAGGGTCAGGGTCATACCGGCGTGGGCTACGTGATCCATGTCTCTTTTCATGTAGTCCAGGGAGGTACGCCTCAGGTCATTCACACCAATATGGACAATGACAGAGTCATATTTGTACTTGTTCTGGAGCGACCTGAGTGCTTGTGTTATGTGGCGGATCCTGGCACCTGACAGGCAGCTAACTGTAACCTTCTCCTTGTCCAGCCTAGTTAGTGGGACATCAGTGTGCCTGACTATAGAGTCGCCTATTACTAGTGTTTTGGGTATGTTATTTTGCCTTAAGGGCTGTGATTGCATGGCACA
Source organism: Protopterus annectens (assembly GCF_019279795.1). NCBI lineage: Eukaryota > Metazoa > Chordata > Ceratodontiformes > Protopteridae > Protopterus > Protopterus annectens. Next base: position 753,553,941 of record NC_056748.1, read on the forward strand.
CTGATTATGTGAAGTATGTGTTTCATGGTTTGCAATGGGGTGTGGAGGTTGCATGGGTGTCTGCTTTGGAGGTCTCTGTTGCTTTTGCAGATTTTTATTTAGAACCTCCAAGTATGTTTTCGCGTATTTATGTGTGTTATTTGTGAGTGTTGGTTTTGTAGGTCTATGTGAGACTGCTGGAAAGTTGTAAGTATTTTCCTTCTCCTCTGTCAGTTCCAGTCTTGAGTTGAGAGAGCGTTGCCTCCAGTTTGGCAGTATAATTGCATCTCTCGCATATATTAGTGTTTGGTGGTAGGAGGAGAGGGTTGTCTGTGTACATGAGGCAGTTGTAACATTGCCTCAAAATGCCCAGGTTCACCAGTTGGACTGGAGAGTACACCTGAAACTGCCATTTGGACATGCCTGAATAGGTAAAGTGAGCTGTTTTACTGATTAGCTGGTAGGGAAGAATAGACAGCCTTGTACTTCTGGACAGTATAGGGTGTCTAGTGCTAGGGTTAATCAGTGCTTGCTATGAGTTTTGAGCAAGTGCTGGGCACTGAAATGAATGGTTTGAGTGTTTAAGTTGAAAGTTTGTCTATTTGAAAGTTTGTTTCTTTGTATTTTACTTTTCATTTGGTCAAGGTGATCCACAGCTCATTTCCATTGGAGGTCTGATGAGAAAGTTTCACAGCTGCTGTATATTATTAACAGTATATGAGAGTTAAAATTACAATACAATCATAAAATAATAAAATGTAAATAGTAAAGCTATATATTTATCTAGCTGGAAGTTGTGGCTCTGTTTTTTCAGTTAATGCTTGTTAGAATTCATGAATAGCCAGAGATACGTTGGGGTATCTGCACTTTTTTCAAATAATACAGCATTTAAATTGATTTATTTGTGTTCCATTGAATGCTATCTAGCTGGAAGTTGTAGCTCTGTTTTTTCAGTTAATGTTTGTTAGAATTTTTGAATAGCCAGAGATAAGTGGGGGTATCTGCACCTTTTTTAAATAATACAGCATTTAAATTGATTTATTTGTGTTGCATTGAATACTATCTAGCTGGAAATTGTGGCTCTGTTTTTTTCAGTTAATGCTTGTTAGAATTCTTGAATAGCCAGTGATAAGCAGGGGTATTTGCACATTTTTTCAAATAATACAGCATTTATTGATTTTATTGTGTTGCACTGAATACTATCTAGCTGGAAGTTGTGGCTCTGGTTTTTCAGTTAATGCGTGTTAGAATTCTTGAATAGCCAGTGATAGATGGGGGTATCTGCACGCTTTTTTCAATTAATATAGCATTTAAATTGATTTATTTGTGTTGTATTGAATACTATCTAGCTGGTAGTTGTGGCTCTGTTTTTTCAGCTAATGCTTGTTAGAATTATTGAATAGCCAGTGATAGATGGGGGTATTTGCACTTTTTTCAAATAATACATCATTTAAATTGATTTATTTGTGTTGCATTGAATACTATCTAGCTGGAAGTTGTGGCTCTGTTTTTTCAGTTAATGCTTGTTAGAATTCTTGAATATCCAGTAATAGGTGATGGTATCCCCACTTTTTGTCAAGTAATACAGCATTTAAATTGATGTATCTGTGTTGCTTTAAAGTCTATCTAGCTGGAAGTTGTGGCTCTGTCTTTTCAGTTAATGCTTGTCAGAATTTTTGAATAGCCAGTGATAGGAGGGGTATCTGCACTTTTTTCAAATAATACAGCATTTAAATTGATTCATTTGTGTTGCATTGAATACTATCTAGCTGGAAGTCGTGGCTCTGTTTTTTCAGTTAATGCTTGTTAGAATTCTTGAATAGCCAATGATAGGTGGGGGTATCTGCACTTTTTTTCAAATAATACAGCATTTAATTTGATTTATTTGTGTTGCATTGAATTCTACCTAGCTGGAAGTTGTGGCTCTGTTTTTTTCAGTTAATGTTTGTTAGAATTCTTGAATAGCTAGTAATAGGTGGGGGTATCCACACTTTTTTTCAAGTAATACAGTATTTAAATTGATTTTTTTGTGTTGCATTGAATACTATCTAGCTGGACGTTGTGGCTCTGTCTTTTCAGTTAATGCTTGTTAGTATTCTTGAATATCCAGTGATAGGTGGGGTATCTGCACTTTTTTTCAAATAATACAGCATTTAAATTGATTTATTTGTTTTGCATTGAATACTATCTAGCTGGAAGTTGTGGCTATGTTTTTTCAGTTAATGCTTGTTAGAATTCTTGAATAGCCAGTAATAGGTGGGGGTATCCACATTTTCTTTCAAGTAATACAGCATTTAAATTGATTTATTTGTGTTGCATTGAATACTATCTAGTTGGAAGTTGTGGCTCTGTTTTTTCAGTTAATGCTTGTTAGAATTCTTGAATAGCCAGTGAAAGGTGGGGGTATCTGCATTTTTTTTCAAATAATACAGCATTTAAATTGATTTATTTGTGTTGCACTGAATACTATCTAGCTGGAAGTTGTGGCTCTGTTTTTTCAGTTAATGCTTGTTAGAATTCTTGAATAGCCAGTGATAGATGGGGGTATCTGCACTTTTTTTTCAAATAATATAGCATTTAAATTGATTTATTTGTGTTGCATTGAATACTATCTAGCTGGAAGTTGTTGCTGTTTTTTTCAGTTAATGCTTGTTAGAATTCTTGAATAGCCAGTGATAGGTGGGGTTATCTGCACTTTTTTTCAAATAATACAGCATTTAAATTGATTTATTTGTTTTGCATTGAATACTATCTAGCTGGAAGTTGTGGCTCTTTTTTTACAGTTAGTTTTCCACCCACCCTCCCTGTTTTTGTTTTGGTGCTAATCTTGGTGGCTTTGAAACTGCCCGCCCCTCTTGTAAATTTGCATTTGGATACTCCTCTTGGGCCCATTTCATTTGTTCACTCAAATCAAAAGAAAAAAAATTGCACTATTTTCATCTGCTTTTTCTGTAATTGTGTTTCTTCCTACTTTATTTTGCTTTTGCGTCATCTTAGAAGTACTCAGTTGTATTTATTACTTCTTGGTGTAACTATCATTCTAAGCCTTTTGGTTTAAGCACTTGGGCTTCTGACCAGTTGTCTTACATTAAGAAGGTTTGTTGTCTGCACTGTTGTGGCAGGACAGGTAGTTTACATCCTTCTATGTTAGGAACTGCTGATTGAAGGCTCATTGTCTGTTATTCTGAAAGTGTATTTGTTCTGGTTTAAGCACTTGGGTTTCAGGCCAGTTATTTTACATTAAGAAGGTTCGTGCGTGGTCTGCACTCTTGTGGGAGGAGAAGCTGGAGTCTGCCCTTCTGAGCTGGGAATTTCTGGTTAAAGGCTTATAGTGCCTGCATATTTGAACTGTTTCTTACTGAAAATGGTGTGCATTGTTTGCTGTGGCATAGACTAGATCCAGGCCTGCAGAATCTAGCTTCGTTTGCATAACTTGAGCACTAATCCAGGCCTTCTTAAATGTTTTCAATTGTAATTATTACTGCTTGGTAGTAACCTGATTAAAGTGTAGCTATCATTCTAAGCCTTTTGGTTTAAGCACTTGGGCTGTAGATCAGTGGTTTTACATTAAGAAGGTTTGTAGTCTGCACTGTTGTGGCAGGACAGGTAGCTTACATCCTTCTAAGTTGGGAACTGCTGATTGAGGGCTCAGTGTCTGTTATTCTAAAAGTTTATTAGGTCTGGTTTAAGCACTTGGGTTCAGGCCAGTTATTTTACATTAAGAAGGTTCGTGGTCTGCACTCTTTTAGGAGGAGAGGCTGGACTCTGCCCTTCTGAGCTGGGAATTTATGGTTAAAGGCTTATAGTGCCTGTATATTTGTACGGTTTCTTACTGAAATTTGTGCGCCTTGTTTGCTGTAGCATAGACTACATCCAGGCCTGCTGAATATAGCTTTGTTTGTATAATTTGAGCACTAATCCAGGCCTTCTTTTTTGGACAAGGTTCCCCTGCACCCCAGTGGCAGGAGTGTGCAGTTAGAACTTGTCTGATTGAAGACTACAGGAACAGGGCTCAGTTTTGAGATTTTTTTACTGGTTAATTGGGGAATTTGTTTAAAAACCTTTTCTGATTGCTTGTAGTCATATAAAGTTGTTTTAAGCATATTTTTTACTGTTTGTAGTCGTTTAAAGCTGTTTTAAGTGTATTTTCTACTGTTTTTGCCTTATCTTTTAAAAAAAAAATTTTCCTTGTTTCCCACCTTTCTAAGCTAGTATAGTCCAGTTTTCAGGCAAGTGCTCAATTCAGGACTGTGTTACAATTTTCTGAGTTGCCCATACCTTATTTGGATAGAGGGAGGTTTCTCTGTTCACCTGTGAGTGAGGGAGCTTTGAGCAGCCATCTGTCCCTGGAGGAGTGGTTCCAGCCCAGAATTTAGTAGTTTATAGGCCATTTTGGGCTAATTTCTATCTCTTTCATTTCTCTGCTGTAAAAAAACATTTTTGCACTGTTTTGCACGTCTGGGCAGCACCAGTTCACTAGGGCTACATTTATCACGGTTCCACCAAGTCTCCTCTTCAGTTTTTCCCTTGAAAGAAGTCTAACTCTCAACCTAAGCACTTAAAAAGCATCCTACAGTCCAGCACTTGCTCAGACCTAATAGCAAGCACTAATATACCCCGACACTTGATTGCCCAGCAGGGCAAGGTTCATTATTCACCCCTCACCAACCAAGTAACTAAGCAGCTCACCCTACTATTCAGGCATGACCAAAGGGCTGTTTCAGGTATACTCTCCAGTCTAGCTGGTGAACCTGGGTATCCTGAGGCAATGTTACAACTGCCTCATGTACACAGACAACCTTCTCCTCCTACCACAAAACATTAACATATGCAAGAGGTGCAATTATATAGCTAAAATGGAGGATAAGTTCTCTCCACCCAAGACTAGAACAGGCAGTCATGAGGAGAAGGTTAATTAACACGGGCACCACACCTCCAGCCTCACATAGACCTATCAAACCAGCACTGGCAAAAAATACACATAAATACACAAAATCATACTCAGAGGCTCTAAATAAAAACCTGCAAAAGCATCACAGACCTCCAAAGCAGACACCCAAAAAACCTGCACCTCCTGTCACAAACCAGACAACACATAAAACACAAAATCAGTGTGCCGCACAATCACAGCCCTTAAGGCAAAATAATATACCTAACACACTAGTAATAGGCAACTCTATAGTCAGGCACACTGACGTCCCACTCACTAGGCTGGACAAGGAGAAGATTACTGTTAGCTGCCTGTCGGGAGCCAGAATCCGCCACATAACACAAGCACTCAGGTCACTCCAGAACAAGTACAAATATGACTCTGTCATTGCTCATGTTGGTGTGAATGAACTGAGACATACCTCCCTGGACTACATGAAAAGAGACATGGAAGAGATCTCTGATCATATAGCCCAGGTGGGTATGACCCTGACCCTGAGTAGCATCCTGTTACTCATCAAGAATGATACTGCAGTATAAAGAAAATAATGATCAATTTCAACAATTGGCTAAGCTTCTGGTGTAATTCAAAGGGGATCCAGTGTCTGTCAGCCTGGGATGACATGCTCAACAGGCCTCGTTAATTCGCAAGAGACAGCTTGCACCTGTCACCCCTAGGCTTTCGAATACTGGCCAAGGCTCTTGCTGCCCCCCATAGTGCCTTTTTTAGGCAAGGCTCAAAAGTCAAACCCACCTCCGTAAACAGCACAAATAAAAAAATGAGGGTTATGCTACTCAACGCCAGGAGTTTAAATCTCAAAATGCACGCACTTGAAGCACTCCTCAGTATGGAGAACATCGACATCTGTGCAGTAACTGAAACAGAACATGGACCGAAACACAAAATGAGGGGGTGTATCCATATTCATCAAGGATACCTACACCTCCAGGTTAGTGGCGCAGCATGATACCTCCGAGATCATCCATGTGCAACTAACATCAGGCAGATCTGCAGTGCAAATTGTGGCCTGCTACAGATCACCCTCCATGACCCAGGCCACCACTCTGCCTTTCTGGAGACACTCGAAATATGAAAGTCCTACCGAACACCCTGGTATTGGACGATTTCAATTACCGTACCGTTAACTGGGAAAACTACTCAAGTACAAACTCCCAGGTCCAGCAGTTCCTGGAATTTATCAAATCAAATGTCCTGGATCAGCTGGTAAACTCCCCTACCAGAGGTGAAAACATATTGGACCTGGTCATCACCTACATGGGCAACAGGTGTTCCACACCAGAGGTCAACCCATTACTGGTTAGATCAGACCATAAACTAATCACTCTGGATGTCCACACCAGACCACCACCTCCAACTAAGGAAACCACAGTGAAAAACTTTTCTATAGCAAATTTCACCTTACTTAAGACAGAGTTGGTAAGTTTAACAGCCCCCACGCTAAAGGATAACAATGTCCAAGATGCAGGCACGTTTACAAATGCACTCTATGAGCACCTACAAGGATGCATGGATTGTGCCATCCCTAGCAAAAGCAAGACTCACTCCCCTAAGAGAAGGAAACCAGTCTGGTGGACTCCTGCCATAAACAGGCTATACAATAGAAGGAGGAAACTAGTTAAAAAAAAGCAAATCCCAAAAAGGAAAGACATCCCTGACCATTATCAGTAAGAAACTAATGTCTCTCATAAAATCCTCCAAGGCTAACTTCGAAAGAAAAATAGCCAAGGATTCGAAAGATAACCACAAAGCCTTCATTAGCTATGTCAAGAATCTAAGTGGTAACTCACAGATATGCTCTGAGCTAGTGGAAAATAGCACAAAATATACTGAACCCACTGATATTGCCAACATTCTGGCAGATAGATTCAGTGCAAACTTCACCCCCCTCTCACCCCCAAAAGGGCCCACAACAATAACGGAAAAGTGTAGTGTCCTGGAAATCACAGATGCACAGGTGAAAACAGCCCTTTCAAAAGCCAAAAGCACAGCGTCAGTGTGGCCAGATGGTGTCCCAGGCTGCATCTTGCACGACCTACAGAACGAACTAACCCCCCACCTAAACACTGTTCAACCTCAGCCTCTCCACAGGCTACGTGCCCATAGAATGGTGCACAGCAATGGCTATTCCGCTCCACAAAGGAGGGGCCACAACTGACCCTGGTAATTATCGCCCCATAAGCCTGACTAGCCTGGTCTGCAAGGCTATGGAGCGCATCATCATGGAACTCATTAACAAAGACATTGGGAACCTCCAAACACTTGACCTGACCTAGTTCGGCTTTGTTAAGGGAAGATCATGCCTACTAAACCTGGTTGACTTCTTCAAGATAGTCACCAAGGCCATAGATGAGGGGAAGGTAGTTCACACAGCCTACCTTGACCTCGCCAAGGCTTTTGACACCATTCCCCACTCGGGAATTATAGAAAAACTCACCAGCCTGAACATAAACCCCTATGTCACGAGATGGGTTGCCAACTGGCTTACAGACAGAACTCACATGGTAAGAATAGCGGGCTCCAGGTCAGACTCTAAACCAGTCACAAGTGGTGTCCTACAAGGCTCGGTCCTGGGACCCCTACTGTTCGGCATATACTTCTCAGAAGTACAGGCAAACACAGGAAGACTATGGCTAACCAAGTTCGCCGATGACTGCAAACTGGGAGCCATAACTGACTCTCTGGCTGACACAGACATTCTCTAAAAGGGCCTTACTGAGACGGACACCTGGTGTCAAAGTCATGGTCTCAAGCTAAATGCCAAAAAATGCATAGTCATCCTGTTTGGGAAAAACAAAACACCCATGAATTACCACATAGGTGGCAGCCCCCTTAATACAGAAGAGGTAATAAGAGATCTGGGGACCAGGTAGATAGTAATCTCTCCTTTGACAATCATATTGCCAAAGTAGTTAGGAAATCCTTCTATGTAGCCCATCCAATTACTAAAGGGTTCGCATCTAGAAATAAAGAGGTTATAGTGCCCCTCTACTCGTCACTCATCAGACTCATCATAGAGTACAATGCCCCATTTGGGATATACCTCACAAGACACTTCCAATAGCTGGAAAGACCACAATAGTACCTCACCAAGAGGATTACTGGTCTCAAACATATGTCCTATGCAGCCCATCTGGAAAAACTCCAACTGTACTCAGTGGCATATCGCTTACTCAAAGGTGATCTCTGCCTGACTTACAAAGCCATGTCCAACTCAGAATTGATGGACATGCTCCACCTAAAGAAATCCAAGTCACTGCGAGCCACTCACTCTAGTGAGCCAAACCTTGCCACAACAATAAATAGAACATGCTGGAGGGATAGATTTCTGTCACAGAGTCTCCACATACTTTGGAACAAAATTCCTAACTACATTAGGTAGAGCCCCTCACTAACATTCTTCAAGAGAAACCTTGACGAGTGGATGGGTAACAGAAAATACACCCCTTGACAGAGGCTCAATTAATTAATCAATGCGGCAGTGAAAGCTGACACTCTCTGGCTAGGCTTATAAATGCCCTCAGGCATATAGCCTAGTACCTACCTATGAACTTATGAACATATATATATATATATATATATATATATATATATATATATATATATATATATATATATGTGCTTACTTTGACCCATCGAAAATGCACTTGTATAAATTGCAAGCAAGCGAGTCCAGTTCAGCGAAAGTGCAATTATGCGAAAATGCACTTTCATGAAAACTACATCAATAAACATAAAAAGAATCAAAATAAAAACAACAAAAAAAAAACAAATGTTGAAAACACAATTATGCAGGGGTGCAAGCACGCCTGCAGCTCCCCACACCCCCACTACTTATATATATTAACTCCGAGATCACAATACAGTGGGGAAAAAGGAATATTCCCTTATCCTCACTGTATCGCGATCTCTAACAAAAATTCATATACACATTACAGGCTCCTCTCAAAGATCCGGTGAACACTCTTCATCGATGTGGTTTTTTAGAAAGTGAATTTTTGCGTAATTGCACTTTCGCTGAACCAGTCTCGCTTACTTGCAGTTCGTACAAGTGAGTTTTCGATGGGTCAAAGTAAACCCATATATATATATATATATATATATATATATATATATATATAAAATAGATAGATAGATAGACAGATAGATAGATATGTGTATATGCAGATAATTTCAGACTTACAGAAAAATTCAAAAAAATTGTCTACCCTTTTTGAACTTAGGGCAAATTAGCTGAGGTGTTGCTGGATGGAAAGTAGGTTGTAAGTACAGAAAAGCAGAAATAGGATAATAAAATGATAGTTTGCAGGTGACTAACAAGGAGCTGTGAGGTTGTAAAGTTGATTATAAGATGAAAGAACAATTCGGAATATATTGCCATACATGGGACATTAAAAGGAGTACAATATTGAGTTAAATAGGGGAAGGGGCAACTAAATTCATGAATTTCTAAAAATGATGGATTGCCAGTAGATCATAAAGTCAGAGCATCACATAACTATTTTGCTGGGTGGGTTAGAAAATGCCAAATAATGAAAAAAAGAGTGGAAAAGTGGAAGTCTAAACCAAGTTAGTTGTTAAGTGTATGGAGCATGAAAGCAACTGCATGGATATGTGTGTATGAGTGTGTGTGTGTGTGTGTGTGTGTGTGTGTGTGTGTGTGTGTGTGTGTGTGTGTGTGTGTGTGTGTGTGAAAATCTGGTCACCCTGTGGGAAGAGAGCAAAGCAGTCACTTTATGTGCATGTGTATGTATGTCTGAGTGTGTGTGTGTGTGTGTGTGTGTGTGTGTGTGTGTGTGTGTGTGTGTGTGCACGTGTGTGAGACTGCATGGGTGATTGTATCTGTGTGCATGCTGGAGGTGACTGTTCTGACAGGAAAAGTGGACTGATAAGGATAACACTATTGTCTTCTGGTCTGACAGCTCAGTGTTTGATTCAAAGACATGCTAATTAATTGGTAATGAGCTACTCCTCAGTGCAGATTTACTTTATCTCTGAATCACAGATTCTCACCACTGTGCTAATTGATGAAACCACATTAAGCAATCAGTACTAGCATCGAGAATCTCTTTGAATTCCTGAGTATTTTCAGTATGGAAAAGACATCCGATAACTTTGGTAAACCAAAGCTTGGGGTGATCCTGGTAACAAAAAGATTTAGACAGAACCTCACATAGCCTGTTTTGTAACTGCATCATAGAAATAAGTCTAGACAAAGAGTAAATTAGAAAAAATGTATATATAGATCAGTTTTCAGTTCAGAAGGATGTAAGATAAGGATGCTTGCTTCTTTTAATAATTTACAGTGATGAATTAATATAAATGCAAAATGTATAAAAGCAAATATATTATTACAAAAGAATGCAAATATTGCAGTTACTGGGTATGCTGACAATCTGCTCATTTTGACTTTAAGCTGACAAGTTTACCAGCAATTAAAAGATAAACAGGCATGAGGATTAATACTGGTAAAACTGAACTAATGGTGTATGATACAACATACACACACACACACACACACACATATATATATATATATATATATATATATATATATATATATATATATATATATATATATATATATATATATATATATATATATATATATATATATATATATGGGTCTATTTCATAATATTGAAATTTCATAATGTTGAATTTCATAACATTGAGACCATAACAAACATTGAAAATTCAGAACATTGAAAGTGTGATTTATAACATTGGAAACTATATTGCACAAATAAATAATATGGGTCTATATTAGAACATCAAAGTTTCAAAACTTAGAATGTTCTAATATCGACCCGTATTCAGCGAAAGCTGAAAATATCGAAGCTACAGAAAACCAAATTTTTTCCTAGGGAAAGAATTCGGTTGTCCGTTTCTGTTGCTTCGGTATTTTCAGCGCTGTGGTGGAAAGTTACGGGTCAAGTCCAGGTAAGGGTGCAATTGAGTGCGGGTTAGGTTAGATAGGGTTAGGGTGCGGGTTAGGTATGCATGCGATTGAGTGGATGTGAGGGTTAGGGCCGATTTGGTGAGTTAGGGATAGGGCACGGGTCAGGTAAGTGTGCAATTGTGTGGACGTCAGGGTTAGGGCGGGGTAGGTGAGTTAGGGTTAGGGCGCAGGTGAGGGGAGTGTGCGATAGTGACGGACGTTAGGGTTAGGGTTTGGGTTAAGGTAAGTGGATAGTTAGTGGTGTATGTATAGTTTAGTGTAGGGTTAGGTGTAAGATTTTAGATGTATGTGTGTGGATTGCTGTTTGTTTGGTGTGCTTGTGTTGTGTGTATGTGTTTTGGAACAGCACATTTTCTCCCTAGGAAAAAAATTTGCTGTTCTGTATGTTCGATGTTTTAAGCTTTCGCTGAATAGGAGTCGATATTAGAACATTCGAAGTTTTGAAACTTTGATGTTCTAATATAGACCCAATAATATCACCTCCACCTACAACAACTAACTAACACTCTTTCTACTACGTTTCTGCAGGGGGGCAAGCCCACCTTCACCCTTCATGTGGGCAGCTCTGCCACCGTAAATTAAATATACCAACTCCATGATTGCACTACAGTGGAAAAAAGTTAATTTCCTAACATCAGTGTATGGTGATTGTGATACAGTGAGGTTAGAAAATTAACTTTTGTCCACTGGAGTGCGATCTTGGAGTAGGTATATTTAATTTAAGGGGGGTGTGGGGGTTGCAGGGGGCTTACCCCCCCCCTGCAGAAACATAGTAGAAAATGTGTTTGTTAGTTAGGTGTTGTTATAAGTGGAGAGGATGTTATTTATATATGCATTGTAGTTTTCAGTGTTATGAAACACACTTTCAATGAAATGAGTTTACAATGAGTTGGGTATTCAGTGTTTTGGGATTTGGATATTTTGGTCTCAATGTTATGAAATTCAATGTTATGAAATTTCAATGTTATGAAGTAGATCTATATATATATATATGTATATATATATATATATATATATATATATATATATATATACACTTATATATTGGAGTAATGAATTTAATCAATTGTTTTGTTTGACATCTGCTTGGTTGACAGAATTTGGTTAACTAATCATATGATTGCAAGAGTAGGAAATTGCACAATTCGCGGGGTTCAGGAATATCCCCTTTCCCTATTATTGTGCAGTCCTGGAGTTAATATATAATAAGCATGGAGTGTGTTGGCACAACTCCCCAAAACAATGTTTTTCTTCATTTTTTTTTTTTTACTTCTTAAGTTTGCATATGCTGAGGTTATTGCTTGGTGCATGCATAGCAGCATGTTGATGTTTGCATTTTTGATGCTTTGTGTTTGGCTTGTTGAACATTGATATTTGGCCTTTTAATTATATTCAGTAGACCTATATACAAATCTCACTCCCTCTCTCTCTCACTCTCTCTATATATATATATATATATTTTTATATAAATATACCCATACACGTGTGTGTGTGTGTGCGTGTGTGTGTGTGTGTGTGTGTGTGTGTGTGTGTGTGTGTGTGTCGATGTGTATATCTCTCCTTCTCTCTCTCTCTCTATATATATATATATATATATATATATATATATATATATGTGTGTATTAAGTGATTCACCCTGGATGAGTAAAATATGGCAGAAAAATTATTTTACATGATAGAAGTCTATGCAGAAATGTAGAACAGTCATTTGTTTGAGGAGTTATACAGGCCATTGAGATACTTATTGAATATGTCAAGATTCCCTCTACTTATATTGAGTAGCTCTGTATACAAAATAATTTAATATATATATACACCACAATTCAAAAAGAGAAAAACATAATAGCAAAAAATGTTTGATATGAAACCTTATATGAAAAATGTTATGGTAGTTTGTTGTTAAATAACTGAGATTTCTTTTTTCAAGGATGACCAAAGAACTGCCATTGAACATTAATATTAAAGAACCACAATGGGACCAGAACTCTTTCATGGGCAGAGCCAGACATTTCTTTATGGTGACTGATCCCCGAAATATTTTGCTATCCAACGAAACACTGGAAGGTGCCAGGAAGATAATACAAAATTACAGGTAGCATGTTTTTAATTTTCCTGTACAGAATTTTGTCATGATCTGTGAAGCTATCTATTTGCTGTATCATGACAATCGTGTGATGTATGAACTACTAAGAAATACTATACTTGTGTTTTATTAACTGCTATGTATGCTGATGCATTTTATAAATAATTCATCCATTGCCTTTATTATATATTCTAAGAACTTCAATAAACCAGATACATGCCAAAGTCTAATCTGTGATTTCATGTTTGATGGTGATAAATAGCTATAATTTTTCTGATCTAGGTCAAATGTTTTTTCAGCCCCCAAATTACATATTACATTTGCTTTATGAATCTCTTTCATCAGTATATGCTATAATCATAGTATAGTCAAAAGCTGGCCATCCAGATGTCAACCCATTATATATTACTTAGCAAAGGGTCATTTTTTTAATTTATATATTTGTTAACTGGATAACAAGTGACTCTTTTCAGAGTTACCTGGGAGTACTATCTAAGTGACTTGCTCAGAGTAATATAGTAGGCAAATGGAGGTGGAAAACATCAAATCCTTTTGACTACAGGAAGCAGCTCAATAACAGCTCAGACATTTAATTCTGAGTGTTAACTGCCAACCTTTACCAAAATCATTTTCTGTAATCCTCTATCTCCTTCTTTTCAACCCAGCCTCCCCCCGCCCTCTCAAAATATATTTTACTACGAGCACTTTCTTATCTATAACCACTTGTGAATACTACAATTATGTAAACATATTTGTTGGCAGTAAAATTGTTTTTTTAGAATTTTATGCTTTTTCTATATTCTTAGTATAACCTATACTAACATTCACAACAATGAAACTTACAATTACTGAATGGAGTTTGAAAGAAAGTAAAGTTGTGTAAAATCTTACCATAACAGTAGATGTCCTCCTCTTCACTATTGCAGTATCCCAAATAGAACAAATCTTCTACCCCGGGCAGCCCAAACTCCACCAGTATACAAAAGCCAAATATTCCTGTATGCACCGTACATTACAGTTATGCTCCCTGCACAGAATGTAGGGCATAAAAGCGACATACGGACGTAACTACCAGGAACTGAATTTCCTCAGAAGAGAATAGTCTACAAAGGATGGAGAAATCCATGCACATCCAAAAGGAAAAAAATCCAGAAGAAAAAAGGGAAACCCTCTGGCAGAATGGAATCTAAAAGAAAAATCAAAACAAACAAGAGGGGGTTGGAGGAAGGGGAACATTGAAGAGGAGGACATCTACTGTTATGGTAAGACTTTACACAACTGTACTATGTCCTTCTATACACTGTTACAGTATTCTAAACAGAAAAGAGAGGAAAAAAGCCTCAAGGAAAGGAATGGGAGCTGGTAGGCTGGGAAGAGCCCTCAACAAACACACATAAAATGGTTTCAGCAAAACCTGCTCTGGCCCTAGAAACCATATCCAACTTATAATGTTTAGTAGAGGTATACACTGAAGACCAAGTAGCAGCTTAAAGGATAGAACTGGTGTCTGACCCCTTGAATAAGGCACCAGAAGAGGCAACAGCCTTAGTGAAATGAGCTCTAAGAGAAGTAGACAGACATTTGCCGTGAAAAGTGTAAAAAAAGAAAATGGCCTTAGATATCCTGGAGGAGATTGGTTGCTTAGAAACAGCCAAATCCAATGCCCTGGGATAAAAGGAAACAAAATGCTGATCAGACTTACAAATGGCCCTAGTTTTATCTCAATTGTACCTGAGCTGTCTCTGCAAATCCAAGGTATGCAAGACCCTCTCACTAGCAGACTGAGGAGAAGGGAAAAAGGAAGTGAGATGTACCAACTGATTCAAAGACAACTCGTTTACTACCTTGGGCATAAAAGAAGGATTATTATGAAGGGACACTCTGTCCCTGTGAACAAACAAAAACGGAGGAATGGCCATAAGGGCCTGGAGTTCAGAAACTCTCTGTGCAGAAGTAAGATTCAGCAACAAAACAGTCTTCTAGGTACAATGTTGCAACAAAGCAGAATCTGCAGGGTCAAAAGGAGCCTGAGACAGTTTTTCCAAAACAAAATTAAGGTTCCAAGGAGAAGGAATATGTTTCTTTAGAGGCCTAATATGCATGATGCCTTTAAGAAATTATTTGGCCTCAAAACGATTAGTCAAAGGAGGATTCAAGGATAGCAAGAAGACATGGCTGGCAAATGGGCCTTCACAGAAGATTAGGCCAGGCCATAGTGGAGCAACTCACAAAAATAAGAGAGGAGCAGATGGATCCCCTATTGAAAAAAGGTCCTGGTTACAAGCATGGCACAAGACAGAAAATCTTTTCCATTTGGACAAATAAGATTTTCTGGTTGAAGTTTTCCTTGCATCCTGTAAAACCCTGAGCAAGTCCTCATAAATGAGGTGCCTGAAAGGAATCAAAGCCTATTATCCACAGTGTCAGTTGTAGAGTGAATAGTTGAGGATAGATGAGAGACCTCTTGTCTTGTGTGAGGAGATCCAACCAGTGAGGAAACCTTTAGGAATTGCCCCTGGCCAGCTGCAATAAGAGGGGGGAACTAGTGCTGTCTTGGCCAACAGGGAGTCACTAGCAAGATTTCTGGGAAGTTCAGCTAATTTTATGCACAATTCTTGGAAGTAGATGAAGAGGAGGGGAAAGCATAAAGAAATATCTCCTTCCAAGGAAAAGAAAGGACATCTGTCTTTCACTCCAGATGGCATGGCACACTGAAGCAGAAAAGAGGAAGCTGCCTGTTCAGATCTACCTGAGAAATGCCCCACAGATGGACAATGTCCAGAAGCATGTCTCTGTGATGCATTCTTCATGAGGCTCTGTTTTGTACCTCCTCAGACAGCCTGCCACTAGTCTCTACTCTGAAGAAATGTATAGTGCCTGAAGAGTTAACGGGTAACTGAAATCCACTTCCCAAGCCTGAAGATCCATCCTACAGAGAAGGCAAGATCTTTTGCCTCCCCACTTGACATACCACATCACTGTTGTGTTCACCATGGACCCTAGAACTTCTGGGAAATACGTAATCTGCTCTAGAGGAGGTTGAGGAATCCCTGAAAAAGGAGGGAGAGACTTCCATACCATGAAGTAATCCTGACTGATGATAGAAAGAACCCAAGATTCTGAAGTGATGAGATGCTAATTTGGAAGACAAAGGGGAAGCTGAAGGGACAAAGTAACCTGGTATAAAAGAAGGTGGGGAGGGTGAATTGTCAAGGAGAAGGAGGCTTATCAGATAAAGAAGGCTTCTGGGCCACAGAAATCTGAGAAGCCTTAGCAGTGGGGGCCTGCCTACCACACTTCTTGTGTTGGAGGACTGGTGGGGTTGCCTGTGAAGAAAAGCATATCTAGAAGGATAATTACTCTAGACATAGGGATTGGAGAGACAAAAATATGTTGAAGGTCCTGCAAGGCTTTGCCTTTCTCTTGAAGAGACTTAAACCAATAGCAGCAGCAGTCCCAAAAATATGTTTATTATCCAAAGAAGCATCCAACAACTTGGCCTTAATGTCCCCAGGCAAAGACTGGAGATAAAGCCAGGAATAATGCCTCATGACAGACCCAAAAGCCGCAGCCCTGGAAGAGGCATCAGCAGCATCATAGCTACACTTACTAGAGTGGTGAGCAATTTGAGATGCAGAACCTAAAATAGATAAGGCAGAGGATTTGCCTTCAGAATCAGGGAGGTCAGAAATAACCGGAGAAGCTTGAGCAGTCAAGAGCGGAGTATACCTGGTCATGTGGTCTCAAAATGAACAGCCCTAAAAGCCAAAGTAAAAGAAGTGTAAGAGTTCTTGCCAAGCCTCTCCATAGCCCTACTATCCTTATCAGAAGGCAGAAGTTTGGAAGAGGGCAAAAGCTTAGAAGGTTTGGCAGAAGAGACTGACACCACAGCAGGATCAGCAGAAGGACATTTAAATAAAAATTGACAATCACCAAAAACCTTATAGACCCTTTTGGGTTTCTTATGAGGAGGAGGCTGAGAATCACAAGACTTGGAAGCAGCAATGAGAGTATCTTCAAGGCTGCCAACACAGGAAGAACTCCTGATGGTTTAGGAGTATCCACCTGAACCAGCTACTATCATCTTCTCTGAATATCAGACACTTGACAAGAATCCCACTTAAAGTATTCCATCATCCTAGCAATTGTGTCCCCAAAGGACAATTTCTCAAAATGAGATTTGGGCTAACAAACTACTCTTCATCAGAACCATAAGACAAAGTGTCAGTGAATCCTCATCTGAGGATTATGGTTCCTTAAGCCATTTAGAAGGGATAAAGGTCCAAGGAGGATCAGGTATAGAAACCCCTTGAGGTGACTTTAGGGCTATCAAGGCAGAAAAAAAGCCCTGAGTAAACTCTTGCCATTCCCTTTGAGGACCCTTAGGACAGACCAAAACATGCTTCATTTGTGTCTTTTCTTGGAAGGGACATCAGCCCTAATAAATACCAGAGGTTGTGATCCTTGGTGAGATCTGATAAGAGAACCCAGAACCTCTTCCCTGACCAATATCTGCAGGCTCCCTCTAAGACCCGCTGAGATAATCAATCATGGTTCTCCCTTGATGTCCAGCGCAGACCCCAGCAAAGCCTCAGAGAAGGATCCATGCCAGCCTCTGATAGCGCCATGGCAGATAAATCCAGTGTAGATGCTGAATGACCTGCAGAGCTATTACACACTTCTAAAGGGACATCCAGTGGTGGGTGGGCAGCTAAAGAATCTGACTGAGACTTCTTGGCCTTCTTCTTACATAGTGGTAGTATCTCGGGGTTAAAAGATTCTGCGATATATCCTGGGCTAACTGTTTAAGCTGTTGGTTTTCAAGATAAGTTGCTAGAGAAGAGAAATGACTTCTGAATGTCTTAGGCACAAATGTCATTTCCCTTCTTGGATGACATGAACTCTAGGTAGCAAAAAAATACAAGACCATGAAAAGTAAAAAAAAAAAAAAACAGCCCCTAAACGCACTTACCTGGTGGCTAAGTATTTGGTACAACAACAAGGCTTTCAGACCAGCTGGCAATAATCATGTTTGAACTGATGGCAAAGAATTTCTGGGTAGCTGCATTCGTACTCTGCTTTTATACCTATGTTCTGTGAAGACAGCACAAGTGTGACATACAGCGCATACAGGATCGTTAGGCTTTTGTATACTGGCAGAGTGTTGGGCTGTCATGGGTGGGAGATCTCTTTTTTTTTTAGGATACTGCAACAGTTATATAGAAGAACATCCCTTGGCTCTGTACCTGGTATCAAACTCACAGTTATATCTCGTAAACCAAAAAAGCCTAGAGAAGTGAGGTAATGCATCAACATGAGGGTAGTCCATCAAATATTATGATGAAAGATAGAGACACTAGTGGGTGATATAAAGTTTTGTTCCACAAGGTGTTTCATTTTAATGGAAATAAAGTGACAGGCCTTACATGGACATTCATATAGAATGGTGTGGGGCTCTACTTCTATCAATAATTTATCCATTTTCACATTATACTGACTATTCCGTCTGTTATACTTGACACAAAGTGCCTGACCTCTTCGTATCCACCAGGTGGATATAAACAGGTAAGACACTGTGAGGCATGTATAACAGTGGGAATACTCAGCATAATGTGAATATGCATGAACATTTCTTGTTCATGAAGGCTGTGCTGTTCAGGCCATATGGATAACATGCTAGATTGCAGCCCATAAATGCAACCACATTGGAAGAGCTGGACTTCTGCATATGTATGTCAGCCTTAATGACTGATATACTGTATCTGCACATCACTCTCTGAACATTCATCACTGTTATTAATATCATTGCATAGTCATCTCTTCTAATTTAGCTCCTCCTTTCTGGGAGAGGGATAACATTTTCAAAACAGTCGCATACAGGTCCAGAAGATGTTCTTCATCTCACATTGCTGCAGTCCTTACATATGGGTAGTCCGCTGTCCTCGGTCGGCCCGAATACCAAAGTATTAGGCTGACGTCGGTCATGGGCGCTCAGATCTGACATCATAGCATCAGGGTATAAAAGCGCATGACCGACGTCATATCCTCAGTCTTTTTTGCCACATGGTCCGATGCAGAAGCAGCGTTGCAAGTGCCGTTCGGCGTTCTGAAATTTTCGTATTCTGAGTTTCAGACCGAAACCAAGTTGGGCTAAGTACCCGTTGGGAATATTTTGTTTTTTCTTGCCTCAGTTAATTCCGGATGTCAGAAAAAGTGAATAATTGTATTTCTTGTGGGAAACAGATACCGCATAGAGATTATCACTCTCTTTGCATTCCTTGTTTGGGACGGACCACGCGTAGTCGGGTGTCGGTTTTGTGCTAGGTTTAATAAGCGCACTATAAAAAGAAGGTTAGATTGTGCTAGGTTAGTCTTTGGTAAGCGGTGTAATTATAATATGCCGTCGGATCCTCCGACGCCCGCTTCCACGAAGAAGTGCAAAGACAAATCCTTGAAACCTAGACAGGTTGATTCGTCCGTTTCAGACGCCGGTCCTGCAGAAGCTACAGTGGAGCAGGTGGATCCGGCTGAA
Organism: Protopterus annectens; assembly: GCF_019279795.1. Classification (NCBI taxonomy): domain Eukaryota; kingdom Metazoa; phylum Chordata; order Ceratodontiformes; family Protopteridae; genus Protopterus; species Protopterus annectens. The sequence continues at coordinate 753,573,445 of NC_056748.1, forward strand.
GTTTCTGTTGAGTCTCAGGGGGAAACTTTGATTTTGCAGGATGTGGCCTCACAGGAGTCAGGTCAAGCTGAAGGGGCCTCTCAGGTTACTGTTCTCCCTTCTATGCCTAAGGTGGTTAGGCCTTCTGCTACTATTTCTAAGGCTTCTTCTAAGGGCAGGTCTGTTTTGCCTTCCTCTGGTGTCCCTCCAGGTACTTCAGGGTCTGTGCCTAAAAAGCACATGCTTAAAATGGCAGAAGATTTGATTACTTTAATTAGAAGTTCTATGCCCCCTCCTGATAAGAGGCCCAGGGTGGAGCCAGAGTTGGAAAGTTTGGATCAGGCCTCAGGCGACTCAGACTCTTCTGCTGTAGATATTCAAGATTTTCCCCTTATTCGATTCTGATGCAGAGGATTCCACTCCTTCTGCTTCTCCTCCAGAGGATTTTTCATTTTCAGAAACTCTGCATTCCATGAGGGAGCATTTTAAGTGGGAAGGACAGGATTTCTCTGATTCACGAAAGAGGCTTAGGGAATTCTTGTTTTTACCACAGCATAGACCCTTGGCTATACCTCCTGTTTTGGATGTTGTTCAAGATGTTTTCTCGGAGGCTTCCCTTAATCCAGATTCTTTGCCTCCTGCGCCAGTTAAACCGGACAGGTATTACAGGGTGCCTGAGGCTCATAAATATCTGTATAAGAGTCCTAGGGCGGACCCAGAAACTATTAGTCAGGGGCCTAAGGGTGTTAGAGCTTCTGTTGTAAAGAATCCGGTTCCTCTAGATAAGGAAGCTAGAGCTTTGGATAAATGGGGTAAGAAGGTGTATACCTCTTCCACTTTAGCAATGAGGGCTTTAAATTGCCAGTTTCATATGTTGAAGTATCAGAATTTCCTCCTTTCTCAGCTAAAATCTAAAGTGGATGCTTTGGCAGAGGGCATAGAGTGTAAAGAATTGCAGGATTTGGTACATGTCTCTGAACAGGTGGGTAAGCATTCTTTACAGTGTGGTTTTGATGCTGTACAGGCCTCTTCTAGGGTGGCTGCCACTGGATCAGTTCTTCGTAGGCACGCCTGGCTTAAGGATCAGAATTTGTCTGAGCATGTTAAAACTAGAATTCTGGATGCCCTTTACAGTCTGAAGTTTTGTTTGGTCCCCTGTGGAGTCGGTTTTGAAGAAAATGGAAGACAAGGCTAAGTCTATGCAGACTGTTAAAGATTTTTTGCAGGTGCAACCTCCAAAGTTTAGTAGAAATTGGCCTACTAAGGGGTGGACCTACCCTTCTTCTGATTCTCAGTCTAGGGGTAGATCTAGACGTGGCAGGGGCAGAGCTCACAGTACATTCAGGCCTAGAACTTGGAGTTCACCTGCACAATCTGCAGGTGAGGGCAGGGGCCAGTCCTTTCATAAACAGGCCCAATGACCTGCATTTTCAGCTGCCAGATTCTTCTTCCCTGGCAGCTCCTTTGGGAGGAAAATTAGCACTCTTCAAGCAAAACTGGCTTTTAGTCACCCAGGACAAATGGGTATTGGACATTATAAACCGAGGCTACAAGTTCTATTTCCATACATTGCCTCCTTTCAAAGGCATGCCAGACGTTCCTCCTCGGCAAAGGATAGAGGCTCACAAGCAGATTTCTTTACTTCTTCAAATAGGAGCTATACAGCCAGTTCCTCTGTCAGAAGTGGGACTAGGATTTTATTCTCGCCTGTTTCTAGTACCAAAGAAAGGGAACACGTGGAGACCAATTTTGGATTTATCTATCCTCAACACTTATCTGGACATTCCAAAGTTCAAAATGCTGACGTTACAACAGCTTTTACCTCTGTTGGGAAAAGATCACTGGATGGTAACTCTGGATCTCAAAGAGGCTTATCTTCATGTTCCTATCAGGCCCAGTTGCAGGAGGTACCTGCGTTTTCGGGCTGGAAATTTACATTATCAGTTCTCTGCATTGCCCTTTGGCTTATCTACTGCGCCCAGAGTGTTCACAAAGGTTCTGGCTCCAGTGATAGCCTTTTCAGGTTAAAAGGAATACAGATTTATCCTTATTTGGACGATTGCCTGATTATTGCACAACACAAAGACGAACTTCTGCATCATCTACAGTATGTGATGGTAGTGTTAAGATGCCTAGGGTATTCTGTGAACGAAACAAAGTCCAGTCTAGTACCCTCTCAGGACATGTGCTTTCTGGGTGTGAGACTGAATACAGCTTCCCAGATGGCCTTTTTGACCCCGGACAAGCAAAGAAGCCTTTCTCTTTATTTCCATCAAATGTCTCTACAGTCCAGGCTGACTGCAAGGACAGTCCTTCAAGCCTTGGGGTTCATGGCATCTTGTATTCTGGTGCTTCCCAATGCCAAACTGCATATGAGGAAGCTTCAATGGTATCTCAAAAATGTATGGACACAACACTGCCAAGATCTAGACACTGTCATTCGGATAATACCTTGCATTCAGAAAGAATTTTTGTGGTGGGCTCAGGAATGTCACCTAAACAAGGGACTCTCTGTGACCCGACCAGAGGCGAGTCAGATTCTAACGACAGATGCCTCGGACAAGGCTTGGGGAGCACACCTCAATGGAAAATGGGTGCAAGACACATGGCCTGTCAAACTTCAACATTTGCATATCAACTTGAAGGAGATGTTAGCAGCCCAATTTGCATTGATGACTTTCAAGGATTTACTTCACCCAGGACAGGTGTTGATTCAAACAGACAACACTACTGTCATGTGGTACATCAACAAGCAAGGGGGAACCCATTCATACCCTCTTTGCAGGCAAGCGATGATTTTGTGGGAGACTGCTCTCAGTTTACACCTCAATCTTCAGGCAAGGTTTCTACCAGGAGCACAGAACTCCTTAGCGGATGTGTTGAGCAGACAAATTGTGGATCCTCACGAGTGGAAACTGGATCCTCATGTGTTTCAAAAGTTGACAGTGTTATGGGGGACTCCAGACATAGATCTGTTCGCTTCTCCACTAAATTACCAGTTGCCAAAGTTTTGCACAAAAATGTTTCATCCCACAGCTTGGAAGGTGGATGCTCTATCATTCAGTTGGAGCAATCTTCATGTATATGCCTTTCCACCTCTGCCTCTCATTCCCAAGGTACTCCTGAAGGCCAGAATAGACAAGCCATCCATGATTCTGATAGCACCGGATTGGCCTCGACAGCACTGGTACCCACTACTGAGGAGTTTGGCAGGAGCCTCCATGGCCTCTGCCTTTAATTCCGCATCTTTTGTCTCAGGAGGGCAATCACTTCCTCAATGTCAAGATTCAGTCTCTGCATCTCACAGCCTGGCATATTCTGTTTTAGACCCTGGAGGGTCTCAGCTTCCACAACAAGTTTTGAATGTTATTTTGGAGGCCAGAAGGCCTAGTACAAGGAAAGTTTACGCTGATAAATGGAGGAGATTTTTCTTTGGAGCAAAGCGAAGGACTTTGATGTTTCCAAGCCTGATTTAAGTGTTTCTCTTCAATATCTTACTGAGTTATTGGACAAGGGTTTGTCTTTCTCCTCGATAAAGGTTCATGCTGCAGCCATTTCTGCTCACTATGACTGTGACCCTCCTTTATTTTCCCATCCTTTGTTTAAGCAATTTCTTAGAGGGGCAAAGAACATAAGACCCCCACGTAGAGCTCCTACTCCTGCTTGGGATCTCAATTTTGTGTTGGAAAAGCTTACTCTACAACCTTTTGAGCCTGCAGCTACTGCCGAGTTAAAGTATTTATCATGGAAGACTGCTTTTTGTTGGCCATTACCTCTGCAAGAAGGGTTTCTGAATTACAGGCCCTTATGGCAGTGGAACCTTTCCTGATTTTTCATAAGGATAGGGTATCTTTGCGTACTAATCCTTCCTTTATGCCTAAAGTGGTTTCTAGTGTGGCCTTGAACCAAACTATTCATTTGCCTACTTTTTATGCAAACCCTCAAAATAAAGGGGAGAAGATTTTGCATACTTTGGATATTCACAGGCAGTTACGTTATTATTTGAGCAGAACCAAGGGATTCAGGCAGTCTCAGCAGTTGTTTGTTTCTTTTGCTTTGGGTTCTCAGGGAAAACCTGTTTCAAAACAAACTATTTCTAAATGGATTGGGTTTTGTATTTCTTTCTGTTATTCCCATCATGATAAGGAGATTCCGGCTGGAATCAGACCTCATTCCACTAGAGCTACTGCCACTTCTACTGCCTTTCTAAGGGGGTTAGCTACAAAAGATATTTTGGAAGCAGCCACTTGGAGTTCAGTACATACTTTTTCCAAGCATTACCACCTTCCTCTTTATTCTAAGTCTAGGGCTGGATTTGCCACTGCAATATTACAGGGCATTTTAGCAGCCCCTAATGCTTTATGATTTTGCCATCCTCCCATTACCTCTGCTTTGGGATTCTACCCATATGTAAGGACTGCAGCAATGTGAGATGAAGAACATAGTACAGTTTTGTACCTACCATAAATGTAGATGTTCGAAGATCCACATTGCTGCAGTCCAATTTACCCTCCCTCCTTCCCCTCTGTAGTTTGGCATGGTTATATGGTTTGGGTGATGGTTGTTGTTGGGCATGTTTTTGGGAGGTATCCTGTTTTTGGGCTGTGGCCTTTCTTTTTAGGGCCTTCTGACATCTGGGGCAAGAAAAGACTGAGGATATGACGTCGGCCATGCGCTTTTATACCCTGACGCTATGATGTCAGATCTGAGCGCCCATGACCGACGTCAGCCTAATACTTTGGTATTCGGGCCGACCGAGGACAGCGGACTACCCATATGTAAGGACTGCAGCAATGTGGATCTTCGAACATCTACATTTATGGTAGGTACAAAACTGTACTTTCTGTCATGTATAATCATATTTTGATACCACCAACAGCAAAGAATAATATGTATGTGTTAGTGAATGGAATCATGGGCAAGAAGAGTAAGGATTCCTATGAAAACCTCCAGAAAAAGTACGCAACTGTGCAGAGACACTGATCATCACTGATGCTGATGGGACAGCAGTTATTGTTGATAGGGCACTATCTCTATGAACAAGAATAATTAATGCACTTTTGATTTTGGTCCATCTAAGCAGGGAAAGATACAGAGTAGTGGTCTATGATTCCAGTGTGACAAAGACCTACACATTGAGAATGGCATCAACTAAGTCTATATTTGAGCTTATACCAGAATGCTCTGGGATTTTAGGAATACCCTGCCATCTAAGACCTCTGCTATTCTGTCATGATGTGAGATGTCATAACTGATGGGCCATCAGTGTAAGATTCTGCACCATTTTCTATGTCTAACTTACCATACCTGTCCAGTAGTGCAAAGGAAAGTACAGTTATGTAAGTAAACCTACCGTGACACTAGACATTTGCATGATCATTGCTGTAGTAGCCTTAGCTATATTTGTTATATCCTGCCAAGGATATAGCAGCTGGCCAGATTTCAAAGCTTCAGGGCACCTTCCACATGCCCAAATTTTTCAGGCTAGTTGAGCAGAGCTGACAAAAAGACAAGTTTGCTTGCCATGCTGTTCAAAGCCTTCCTACCAACAAACATAGGGATGTTAACCTTGAAAGGACAATGTTTGGAAAAAAAAATAAATAACCACACTCTGGTATAATCAACATAAGAAAAAACAAGGGGGATGGATGGAGCAGCTATTGCAGCAGTGAACATCTACTGTTATGGTAAGTTTACTTATATAACTGTACTACGTTCATCATATTGATGATTGCTGCAGTAGCCTTAGCTATATGGGTAGATTACCCTGGCTTACTACATTTGAGAGGTGGAAGGAGAAGAGTCAAAAAGCCTCTGGAGAATGGTCTTTGCAAAGCTTGACCTAGACATAGAGAAGGAATTGAGCTTATAGTGCTTTGTAAAAGTATATACAGGACCAAGTTGCTGCTTCAAGAATACTTGTAGAACCCAGCCCTTTCTAAAAAGCAATTGAAGAAGCTAAGGTCCCTGTAGACTGGGTCTTGACCCTGCCTGGAATAGATTTGTCATGGCAAGTATAACAAAAATAGCCTTAGGGAATAATTTGGTAAGAGTCTGTTTTGACACAGGTTGTCCCTTCTTACTTTCACAAGAAATGAACAATTGATCCAAAGATCTGAAAGATTTACTTCTGTCAAGATATTTCCTGAGATGTCTGTGGACATCCATGGTATGGAGTGTCAATTCTCCCTCATCTTTGGGTTCAGGAAAGAAAACAGAGATGGATTGTTCAGCTTAAAGTAAACTCAGATACCACTTTATATATAAAAGAAAGAAAGGTTAGTTGTCAAACAAGCCCTACCCCTGTGGAAAATCAGATAGTTAGACTCATCATAAAAGCTTGTAACTAAGATACTCTTCTTACAGGGTTCAGGACAATCAGTAAAACTGTTTTTCATGTTAAGAACCACAAGTCAGCAAGTGTTAGCTTCTCTAACATAAAATGAAAATCCCAATAAGGGGTCACCATTTTTCTTGGAAGCCTCTTAAGCAAAACCCCTTTCAAAAACATTTTCATATGAGACTGCATTGAAAAAGTTGGATCCATGGGCAGACATACTGAAATGGACAATAAATTAACCTTGATAGAGGAGTAAGAAGGCCATAGGATAGTAATTCACACAAATATTGCAAAACCAGAGAACAACTAGCCCTGAATGGGTGCTGGTTATGTTCCTAGCACCAACTAGAAAACCCTTTAATTTTGCTAATATATGATTTTCTAGTAGAAAATTTTCTTACTCCATCAGTAAAAAAGTACGTAAAAGGAAATAATACTCTATCATTCAGGCAGTCAACTGAAGATGATTGGTGTTGGAGTGTATCAAGCACCCTTTTTCTTGAGTGAGTAGATCCACTCTATGAGGAAGCTTTGATAATTGCCTGTGGCCATTTCTAAATGAAAGGAGAACCACAGTTGCCTGGTCCAGAAGGGAGTCACCATAATGATCTTGGAAGATTCCTTCTGAATCTTCAAAAGTAACCTGGATATTAGTGGAAAGGGTGGAAAAGCATACAGGAACATTCCTGCCCAATGAAAAGAAAAGCATGTGTCTTCTGGTCCTTCCTGCATAGAGTCCTGGAGAAGAATCTTTCCAGCTGATTGGTCATAGAGGAGGCAAAGAGGTCTATAGTGGAACTCACCACAGATGGATCAAATCTCAGAAGACCTCCTGATCTAGTTTCCATTCTTGAGGGTCTGTCTTGCCCTTCTCATCTTGACTGCCAAACAGCTTTGCTCTGATGGAAAGTAGGATGCCTGTAAAGGGAAATTGTTCTATGAAGCTATATCCCAAGCTACCATGGCTAACTTGCAGAGGGGGTACAACCTGGCACCCCCTTACTTGTTGATGTCTACATGACTGTGGTACTGTCTGTAACTACTTGAAGATGTCCTCGGGAACCAAAGATTATGCAGGCAATTGAATGCCTTGATCAGGGTAAGCATCTCTTTTATATTTATGTGCTTGCACCTGCTCTTGGTTTCCGACACACCTTACACTTTTATCCCTCCTGAAACCACTCCCCACACAAATTCAGAGGCATCTGTAGTGACTGTGACGGCTTTGGAACATGGAGTTAGAAAAGACAATGTGGATTTAGGGGTTATGTCCTGCCTCCATCAAATAATTTTTCTTCTGACAAACTCCAGCACTGGAATTTAAAAATACAAAGGGTGTTGGTGCTGGGACCAAAGGAACTTTAGATACCACTGTATCTTCCACATATGGAGTCTTGCCAGGAGTATCATGAGAATCACAGAAACTATGAGACCCAAAATCCTGAGGTATTCTATTGCAGTGACAGAAACCTGAGTAGAAACCTTAAAATAGATCTAGATATAGATCTACTTTTCCCATGGAAGAAAAACTCCTTGAACTGTGGTGTCAAGTTGACATCCCAGAAACACAATCCTGTGAAAAGGAATCAAGAAAGACGTGTGCATGTTCTCTTATAATCCCAGCTTATGTAAGAGATCTCTCACCCAAGAGACAGAGAGATTCCTGACACTTTGGGAAGGATTCTGCAAGTCATCTGAATATGGAAAAATATCAATACCCTGTAACCTGCAATGAGCTATAACTGAAGCTAGACAATTTGAGAACACTCTTGGTGTAGTGGGCAGTCCAAAGGGTAAGGGAGAAAACTGATAATGTGATCCAAGCACATAAAATCTTAAGAAATGTCTGAAATCTGGATGAATAGGGATGTGCCAAGCATCTTTTAAGTCTAGTGTTACCAGGAAACTTGAATGAGGAAGAGGAGGAAACAGGTTGTATGGTGACAGCATTCTGAATTTGGGCTTCTCACAAACAGGTTTAGGAAAGAAAAATCGAGAACTAGTCTTCAAGCATTTTCTTTCTTTGGTACTAAACCCATCCTTGAATAAAACCTCATTCCCACCAGGAAAGAGGGAACTGGTTCTATCACCCCCCCCCATGGTTCTTTCTTTCTTCCCTCTCCTCAACAACCTCTTTTGTAACTGGTGCACCCTTTCTGTGTGCCAAGATCACGGCCCAGTTTGCAGTGGCATGTTCTGGTAGACGTCAGCACCTGAATCTTCATACTACTCTGTTAGTTTCTATTACACTTTAGTTTTTGTTCATTACATTTGATGTGATTTGTTGTGTGCCATGTGCTTTGTGTCACTGACATATCTATACTTACATGCAATGTGCTGCCATGTCCATGTTGCAGATTTTATCTTAATAATGTTTTCTTGTGCTTTGTGTCCTTTGAGTATCTGTGTCATTTGCATTAAATCCATAAGGTGAGTAAGTACCCATACTGCTCAGAGGCTCTTGACACAATTCAGGTGATGACATTTTGTTTATTTGAGTTCTGGTCATTACTTTTCTACAGTGTTCTTACTTATATAACAAGTGGTCCAACTCCTATCAAATTCACTGTGTTTATATGCTGATATCAAAGTCTGTTCCTCTTTGCTTAATAAAACCAGGAAAGATATATGAAAACAAAGTGCAAACAAATAAGCAGCAAGCAGTGCTATCTGGTTGACAACAGGGCTGCAGGAAAATCAGACGATGTGTCATGTTACTTCTAAATGTGTTAATGTTTCTTATAAAACTGTAAACAACAGCATAGTGAAAATAATTTTATTAGCCTAATTCATGTTTGTTTGCTATCTGAAGAATATAAATTAGTGATACTAGGGCATTCAAAACATACATAACACCCCTAATAGACATGTATAAATAGTAACCACCATTCCTTACTGAATCTCAGAATGGTTTGTGATACCATTCAGATTCTTATGTGATTCAGTGACTCCTTAGCTGGTATTCAGGTGATATGTGGAATAACTTCTTTTTTTTTTTTGTCGCAGAAGGGTACAGGTGCTGTATTATTGAAACTGCCTTCTAGATGAGGCTACAGAACAAAGCTTAATTTTGAATTTCATGCGAGTAGCTTGAATTAAAAAAAAAATGCATGGTACAACCGTAAAGCAGTTTTTATGATGGAAGAGAAATAAGTTATTATGAAGTAGGATGAAAGGTTATATTTTAGAAAAACAGTGTGGCTAAAGTCTCTCCCTCCTGACCCACAGAGGCCTATGACACTTATACTATGCATCCTTAAAACAATTAACTTTAAAATTCTTGTGCCTTGTAATAAAAATAATTTTCACATCCTTAGAATACCCCTAGATGACTCAGAACATTCTGCATTTTAAACTTCAGTGAATTCCTGATAGTGAAATGTATCTCTTTCTGCGGCAGTTCTGCTACTTTTCGTGCAGTGAAAGCAAGATTGCAGACCTGTTGTTTGCCATAACAATGCCCATAATCTCCTTCACAATTTATTCAGAATATGCAGAAATGGGAAAACTAGATGAACCATGGAAGTCGTTATTTTCAGTTAAGACTGGGCAAACAAAAACAGGGTCTATATTATATTTTCGAAAGTTTCAAACATCGAACACCATATGGTCTACACCATATGAGCGATGTTTGAAATTTTGAAAATATAATAAAAAAATAAAACTATACTTACCTAAACGCTGTAGGCATGGGGCAAGCCCCCCTGCACCCCCCACACCCACGCTACTTAAATATTCCTACTCCGAGATCGCACTGCATTGAAGTAAAGGGAAAATATTGTCTATGGCGATTTCTGTGTTATGCGTGTGACGTTTCAACCAATCGGGTTCTCTCAATACGCGTTCACCGTTTACAATTTTCAATTTATATCAGATTTTTAATTTAGATCTGTATAAATATAGTTTTTATTTTTTCTCAAATAAACTTTTGTTCAACATGCTTAAAAAAGTCAAGGACAAATGGAGAAAAGGAAGCAATACAAGAAACTAAAGGAGATAAGTAAAGGCCACCAGCTGGATTTGCATCCACAGAACCATAGTTTAAATAACATACAGGAATATCATGATACCTGAACTGATCAAGCACATTATTCTTGTAAAAATTCAAACAAACAAATAAATAAATAGCACAGAAAATATTTGCTGATATAGCAGCTCCCTCACCAAGTAATATCACTGATCGCTGAGGCCCTTGTCATCATTAAAAAATGTATAGCTGCTGCAAGCTTTTTACATCAAAAAGGAAATGTTTGTATATGGAAAGTGTGCATGCTAGGCTCTAACTCCTGACTTAACTCCTCCCAGTTAGATGAACTAAAAAGAATATTTTAAAGGAAAATCCCCCAAAGAGTTTCTTAACAAATGTGAATGTGTGTAAAGTTATATATTTAGTAGAAAAGAAGGAAGAATGGTCTAAAACCATATGCAAGGCCCAGCAATATAACTGGACATATTATATATAACAGTTTATTTTATTTATTTATTTTACATTTGTTTACTGGGAAAGCCTGATTGGACACATGTCCTTTTTCAGCAGAGGCCTAGGGAGAAAAGCTCCACATTGAAACATACAGAATACAATATATAAGTAGAATATATAGGGCACAGAAGTTAAAAATACTATCCAGATACAGTTTGGACAAGCAGTTATACATACAGACTAGTTAAAAAATATTGCAGTTTAGCTAATACACAGTAATTCTTAACGTAATCGATAAAATCAGAAGATTAACAATAAGTAGAGACGCAGCATCATTAAACCTTTCTGTATGAGAAAACAGAGAGACCAATGTAACAATTACACAAATTCTGAACACAGTTTACTATGAAATTGAATTGCCAAATCTTAATATGCCATCAGCTCTACACTGTTATAGTACGATGGAGTATTAGTTTGCAGAGAGACATAGTTAACAGAATAGACAGTGGGGATGGATTTGTCAGTAAGTAAAACAAAGTACTAGCATAGCCAGAGGGAGAGGATAGTTTGGTGCAGAGCAAGGACACTTATTAGTACTGTTTTAAACTGGGATAGTGATGTAACCATTGTAATGTTTTCTGGTACTGCATTCCATATTTTACCTATATAATTTGAGAAGAGGGAATCTCCAGCTTGGTTTTTGGTTATATTGATTTTTATTTGATGTTTGTTAGTGGACTGTAGGGTTCTGTTAGTGGCATACAGTTGAAGAAATACTTGTAGGGCAGGTGTTTTCTCAGGTTCATAAAGTATTTTATGGGCCATGCTTAACTGGATGTAGTGAAGGAGATGGGAGAGCTCTAGCCAGTTGAGTTGCTTGAGTGCTATGCAATGGTGAGATCTAGCCGGTAGGTTTATAGCATATCTGACAATTTTGTTATAAGAAGATTCAAGTTTTGCTAGCTCAGATTTTTTTTAGATTTGTGAGTATTGGAGCTGTCTACAGCAGTGTAGAGATTAAGTGAGCCTGGGCAATGGTAGTTTTAGTATTTTTAGTGAAGTAGTGTTTGATCCTAAACAATGTTCTGAGTTTTTTTGTGTACTTTTTTATTGTTTAGGAAATATGAAGATCAAATTTTAAGTTGCAATCAATTTTGACTACTAACAGTTTGGTGTGTGGTGATAGGGAGATGATGGTGTTATTAAGGGATACATTGTTGAAAGTGTTAGTGGCTGGGGCTGATTTAGTGGGTTGGAAATTCATAAGTTTGTTTTTTTGGGGGTTTAAAATTAATTGAGAGCTTGTAAGCCAGGTCTCAACTGCTAGAAAGGATTGCTGTGTTAAGTTTTGAAGTTCTTGAATAGAGGAAGAAGCACATATGAGGGAGGCTTGTGGGGTTGAGATGTGGAGGTTATTTGTAAATATTAAAAATAGTAGTGGGCCTAAGAGTGAGCCTTGAGGGATACCTACAGTCACTGGTAGAAGTGGTGATAAAGTCTGTTGCCAAGAAACTGCTTGCTGGCATCTAGTAAGGTACTCCTGGAACCAGGCGAGGGTAGATTGGCAGAAATTTTGTTTGGAGAGAACGTTTGGTAGTTTACTATGAGAAACCATATCAAAGGCTATTGATAGGTCCAGGAGAATAGAGGATACATAATTACTGTTGCTCCTGTGATAATTGATAGTATTGGTAAATGACATTAGAGCAGGATGTACTATGGTATGATTGAAAGCCGTGCTGAGTGTTGGTTAGAAGTTTGTTAGTATGTAGGTAGTTAGTAACTTGCATGTGAATGACCCTCTCCAGTATTTTAAACAGTGGTGATAATATTGTGATCGGGCAGTAGTTCGAAAGATCTGCTGATGAGCCACCTTTATATAGGGGTATTCCGTAAGAGGTTTTCCAAATCGGAGGGACTTGTTCTGCTATGGATTTATTTACAAGAATCGATATAGGATAGGCTAAACCATCTGCTGTTAGTTTGAGGAAATCGGCAGGTAAGTTGTCTGCAGCTAAAGTAGTGGGTTTTAGTTTTTTAAGCAGTTTTTTTGATCATTTCTGTAGCTACAGGTTGTAAGGAGAAGGTGGTCTTAGTATTGGAGGAGGCAGTGTTAGTTTTGATAGGAGATGAGGATTGACTTTTGGACAGAGCTAAAATAGTTGTGGCAAAGTATTTATTAAATTGACTAGCAATGTTGTCTGAATTATTAATAGTGGTAGGAGGGGGTGTACTGACTTTGCCTGGAAGAAGTATATTGTTTATAGCTGACCAGAATTTCTGTGGGTTACTGCAGTGTTTTAATTGGATTTCTGAGTAGTAATTTAGTTTATAGGTTCATAGGTTCTTACTAGGCTATCTGCCCTAGGGCATTTATAAGCCTAGCCAGAATGTGTTTGGCTTTCGCCACCCATTTTAAATTAATTTTGCTATGCCCTTTTTCGAGGTTAGTATACTGTGCCTCTGTCTAACAGTGACACAGAAGTGATACCCGGGGTAAACCTACGATCTCCCATCCACTCATCAAGATTCCTATTGAAGAGAGTCAATGAGGGACTCTGCCTAACCTGGACTGGGATTTTATTCCAGAGTGAAGGGAGCCTCTGGGTTATGAATCTGTCCCTCCAGCATGTCCTATTTCTTTTAGTGCTGAGGTTCAAGTCTCTCGAGCGCGTAGCTCGATGGGATTTGGATTTTCTGAGGTGCAGCATGTCCATTAATTCCGGGTTGGACATGGCTTTATACGTCAGGCACAGATCACCTCTGAACAGGCGGTATGCCACTGAGTAGAGCTGGAGTTTCTTTAACTGGGCAGCATATGGCATCTGTTTGAGCCCTTTGATCCTCTTGGTGAGGTACTTTTGGGGTCTTTCCAGTTGCTGCAGGTGTCTGGTAAGGTACATCCCAAAGGGGGCATTGTACTCAATTATGGGCCTGATGAGGGATGAGTAAAGAGGCAAGATGACCTCCCCTGATCTAGATGTGAATCCCTTCATGATTAGGTGGGCTATATAAAATGTTTTTCTAACCACTTTGGCCACGTGGTTGTCAAATGAGAGATTGCTATCAACTTGGGTCCCCAGGTCCCTAATTACTTCTTCTGTACTTAATGGATTACCACCTATGTGGCAATTTGTGGACACTTTGTTTTTGCCAAAGGGGATGACTATTCACTTTTTGGCATTTAGCTTGAGGCCATGGCTCTGGCACCAGTTGTCTGTTTCTATGAGGCCTTTTTGGAGGATACTTGTGTCAGCTGGAGAGTCGATTATGGCGCCCAGTTTGCAGTCATCTGCGAACTTGGTCAGCCACAGTCCTTCCGTGTTGGCCTGTACCTCCGAGAAATATATACCGAACAAGAGAGGTCCCAGGACTGAGCCTTGTGGGACACCACTTGTAACTGGTTTGGAGTCTGACATGGCTCCAGCAATTCTAACCATGTGGGTTCTGTCCTTGAGCCAGTTTGCAATCCATCTAGTGACATAGGGGTTTATATTTAAGCTGGTAAGCTTATCTATAATGCCCGAGTGGGGTATTTTATTGAAGGCTTTTGCGAGGTCCAGGTAGGCTGTGTGGACCACCTTCCCCTCGTCAATCACCTTGGTGACTGTTTCAAAGAAATCAACCAGGTTTAAGAGGCAGGATCTGCCCTTAACAAAGCCAAACTGGGTAGGATCCAGTGTCTGTAGGTCCCCAATATCTTTATTTATGAGGTCCATGATGATCCTTTCCATAGCTTTGCAGACCAAGCTAATTGGGCTTATGGGGCGATAGTTTCCAGGATCCGTTGAGGCACCACCTTTATGGAGAGGGACCACTGTTGCTGTACGCCACTCTTTGGGCACATATCCTGTAGTAAGGCTGAGATTGAACAGTAGTTTTATGTTTGGGTTTAGCTCTTCTTGGAGTTCATGTAGGACACAGCCTGGGACACCGTCTGGTCCCATTGATGCTGTGTTTTTTGCTTTGGAGAGGGCGGCTCTTACCTGAGCATCTGAGATGTCAGGGGGGCAGCACTCTGCTGGGATAGATATTTGCCTTGCTTAATTTGCTGCTTTGCTTTATTTCTAAGTTCCAGGTAGGTTTGTAGAGTGGGTTGAGACTTTGTTTTGTTCCAGGTTGCCCAAGCCTTGTCTCTAGATAGATAGTGATTGTGTTTCTTTTGTTAGCCATTGGACATGGTTCAATTTCATATGTATTGTTTTGGCTAGGGGCTTGAGAGTTTAGTATAGAAAGGAAGGTAGATTTGAAGTAATCAATTGCTTCCTGTAGGGTAAAAGTTTCAGTGGTGTCCAGTTGCAATGTTTAAGTATATCTGTAAGGTAGTTGGGGTTCAGGTGTTTTTTGTTTCTTATAAGTTTAAATGCAGTAGCTGTGGTGGTTCAGCGGTAGCGTTGTCGCCTCACAGCAAGAGGTTCTCCCGTTCAATTCTCGGCTAGAGCGCCTTCTGTGTGGAGTCTGCATGTCCTCCCCATGGTCGAGTGGCATTCGAAAGACATGTGTGAACGGGCGTGCCTTCATTGAAGGTTGGGCATCGGGCTGGCACCTCGGCACCGTAAAAATCGACTGCCAATCATTAGCAGATAAGAGTTCCGCTGTGGCGACCCCCTAACTGGGAAAAGCCAAAAGAAAAACAAAAAATCAATACGCTTAAATGCAGTTTTTTTTTTTAGATGGGTTAGGTCGTTTCCTAAGTAAATAGGTTGGAAAGTGGTCACTGAGAGTGTCTGGTAGACAGCCAGAGTGGGAGTAGACGGCTGACTAATTTGTTAATATCCAGTCTAGAGAGGAGTGTTTATTGGATGGCTTATTAATCCTAGAGGGTGACTGGATGTGTTGTGTGAAGCCATGCAGATTGATACAATGAAGTTAATATGATGCAAATTATAAATCCTGCAAAATTTTAAAATAGAAAAACTTGATTATACCAGATGTGAATATTAAAATTGTCCAGTAGCTTCTCAGTTTGATTAAGATAAAAGTTAGTATAGCACACCATCAAAGCCCAAACCAGACTCTACCATGCCTGTTTCATAACTATCTGTTCAAGGAATCAAGGCTAGTATAGTTAAGTTCATCCCTTCCCAAAATTGAATCCATGTTGCTTTCACTCTGTTTTTTCATTGAATCCCAAGTAGAGGACAGAACTTCCATATGTATGTTTTACATGTCACAATAAGCAAAAAATTCAATATAACCCTGTCTTGCTTTGACATCAATACTAGAATAAAAGTCCAGTGAAACACCATTTATTTTGTTAGTTGAAAGCAGGAGACACATATCCTCTGTACAAACCTCTTTCACTTCTAACTAGAAAGCATTAACTACTGGACATGGTGAGAAAAGGCGGGTCCAGCCACTCCTATGTATGCTTTCACATTTACAGCAGCTAGGAAATCTAGGCAGGATGATGTCAGCAAGTCAACTAGTCATGTAAAAAGTGATATATAAGTTTCCAGGTGAAGAATTTTTAGTAGCAACCCTGGGAAATATATTCAAGGTTTCTCTGTTACATGAAACTGCTTCATTTTTTTTCTAAAGAGCACACTTAGACCCTTCTTCTTCAGAGACATTGATTCATAGAAGGCTTGAATAACTGAGAAGGAAGGGCACTGGGAAGAAGGCCCATGTATAAGAAAATGAGAAGACATTTTTTGTTTTTTTATTTTATTTTATTTAATTTGTAGATATCTTTTAAGAATTTTTTTAAGACTTTTATGACGAAGCCCAGATTTCATCAAAAGAACACAACTTTCCATTTCAAAAATACTGGGGTTTCCAAACAATGCCATAATCATTCCAGTCCTGAAAAATGCAGTCAGTTAGTGCAAATAATTAAGGTTGTGAGCTGCTAACAAGCTGCCTTTTGTGGTCCAAGGATTGATTACCTCAGCCTCAATTTTCCCAACTGTATGACTGAACAAGTCAGTTAACCAGACACTGTTCTGGGCTGAATCTTAAAAGAGCCCATGTGAATCAGCACTCTGTCCCAGTGAACAATCACAATCAAACAAATAAAAAAACAATCAACTAATATACATATATATATATATATATATATATATATATATATATATATATATATATATGTATATGTATATAGATACACACACACACACACACACACACACACACACACACACACACACACACACACACACACACATACATATGTGTGTGTGTGCGTGTGTGTGCATGTATATATATATATATATATATATATATATATATATATATATATATATATGGATCTACTTCACAAGGCCGAAATCTGAAATAACCAAAGACGAATTTTCCAAGACGAAAAGAGTGAACTTTTAATTTACCAAACAGTAGTTTTTCTCCGGGTAAGTAAACACTTGAATAAAAATAAAATAAACTCAAGACCAATAAAAATTAAATGAAAATCCAGGCCACTAACGAAGGTGAAAAATCTTTATAAATCCACAGATGAATGCTTTCGTCTGACAACAAGACTTCTTCAGATGAAAGCACCAGTGCTACATACAACCATATATACTTAAACCAATTAACATCAATTAAGCTTTAAAAGAACATCATAAAATGCATTCTCACAATAAACTGATATAAAATAATGAATGCAAAATACCTATCTTATACATGTTATGATGACATTTAAATAGAAATGAAAATAAAATAAGAATAAAATATCTAAATTCGAACACTTTCTGCTTTTGTCAATAATACACATTTTATATTAATATACTCATTAACACCAGGTGGAAAATTGGATTTTAACCTAAGCTGCCATCTAAGTTCCTTGTTCAGCAAAGTGTTCCTCAGGTCCCCCCCCCTCCCCTGTGTTGGTATTCCTTAATTAAATCAATAATACCAAACTTAAAACCACCAAAAGAAGGACATGATAAGCTATGCTTGAATAGAGCACTTATCTCTTTATGTGTCCTAATATCATACAGATGCTCGTAAATACGCTCTTTGAATGTTCTTTCTGTTTTTCCTATGTAGAATGCACTACAATTCGTACAAAGAGCCATATAAACCAACATCTTTGTTTTACAGTTTCCTTTGCAGAATCTAACTATACTATTCAAACCATTGTTCAACTTTGTTCTTTGTTCACAAAAAATGAAAGAACAGACACTACAACTGCCACAAGGGGCAGTAGCTCTATGCTGTATGACTTCTCTGTCTGTCTGTTCAAACATTCTTTTAAAATTCCTTCCAATTTTATAAGTGAACAAGGGTTGTTTCCCCACTATATACTGTAAATCCTTATCAATTTTAAATAAATTCCAGTTTGCTCTGACTGTTTGTGTAAATAAGTCTGAAAACATGTTGTATTGTGTAACGCAAGCTCCATGAAAATTTTTTCTATCTTCATCCTTTTTATTTGCATTACCCAAGGAATGTCCAAGCAACACCTTATATTTAATACCCCAACCAATATAAACCTCATGCAAAATTTCTTTGATCATGTCAATGGGGTATCCTCTTTCCACAAATTTGTTACCTAAAAATATGAATTTCCCCCATTAGGTCATCATACTCGGAGGTCATCCTTGCAATTCTCACTGCTTGACCTTTAATGAGACTTCTCTTTTGTGTTATAGGATGGTAACTACTATATTGTAGATAGCTATTACACCAAGTATTCTTCCTATAGATGTTAGATTTAAATCCATTAGTAGTTTTAGTAATTGTAACATCCAAATAATTTATACTAACATCACTATGTGTGTGTGTTAAAGAAAGAAAGGATGTACATGAATTCAAGTATTCCATAAACTTCACTAAAGTATCTTGTGTTCCATTCCACAACACAAAGATGTCATCCAAAAATCTCAAATATAAGCCAGCATTAGTAAAAAAAGGACAGGTGAACATAAACCTATTTTCCCATTCCAATAACACTAAGTTTGCATACACCGGGGCACAAGCTGCTCCCATCGCTATGCCACTAACCTGTTGGTAATACTCCCCTTGAAAATTAATATAATTAGAATCCAGTATCACTTCCATGAGCTCTAAAATAAGAGAAATTCTGTCCTTTGGTAAAGTAGAAAATTTGTTTAAACTATCACCAAAGTATTCATGGCCCTCATTTCTAGGGATACTGGTGAAGAGGTCTTTCACATCAATAGTAAGGAATGTGCAGTCTGCACTCCATAAATCATTAGTAAGTTTACTTAGAAACTCCCAAGAGTCTTTAATAAGATGTGAAGTTTGGTAAACAATATCCTTAGTATGATGGTCTATAAACACAGCCAAAGGATGAGTTTTGGAATTCTTAGCTGACACTATCGGTCTGAAGGGGGGTTCTTTAACAGATTTATGTACTTTGGGCACTCAAAAAATATTGGGAATAGAAGGGTATATTTGTTTCAAAAATTATATGTTTTACTATCAATTCTGTTATCTAGTAAATATTCCTCCAATAGGGAATCAATTCTTCCATATGCTATGTTAATTTGATTTTTTTGAAACCGGGGTGTATGTAGAGGTGTCTAATAAAATGTTAGTAATAATATTATTGTATTCCTCTACACTAAACATCACCACTCCCCCACCCTTATCTGGTTTCATAATACGAAAAATGTTCTGTAGCTGCAGTTCATGTAATAGAGTCGATTCTTCTAAAGTTAAATTCGAATGCCCTTTATGCCATCTATGTTTGGCATACGCTTCATAAAGTTCTTCTGTAACCGTCTTTTCGAACAATAAAAGAACAGGATGGAGTGGTGGGTTGTATGTACTATTCCTAACAAGGTCTGAATACCCACTAATAATGTTGTCTTTATTGTTGTTATACATAATTTTTAAATTTAATTTTCTCAAATATAATTTCAAATCCATCAAAAGATTAGCAATGTCACCATACTGGGATTTGACGAATTTGAATCCTTTGGAAAAAAGAACAAAATGTGGTTTGGTTAAACTACAAGAAGTGTAGTTAAAAATCTTAAATCCCATATATTCACCAAGGATGCCATTACTACCCTCAATGGTGACTATTTCCCCCTCTACCCTACCTTTTTCTATCCATAACCCGTCCCATATGCATTGCTGGAGTGCCCCGGATCGGATGGAAACCTGGTGCTTTCATCTGAAGAAGTCTTGTTGTCAGACGAAAGCGCTCATCTGTGGATTTATAAAGATTTTTCACCTTCGTTATTGGCCTGGATTTTCATTTCATTTTTATAAGTAAACACTTACCCAACAGTTATCTGAAAACACAACACAATGTATCAAACCCACCCAGGTGGGGGGCTTTGACCCTATACCCCCGAACTATATATACCAGCTCCGGGATCGTACTACATTGGGGAAAAGAGCATATTCCCTGAGGCTGGGCAAGTGTTTACGTACCCTGAGAAACACTTTACCATTCAGTAAATTCAAGTTTTACTCTTTTAGTCTCAGCAAATTTGTCTTTAGTTATTTTGGATTTTGGCCTTGTGAAGGAGATATATGACATACCTGTGGAAGCATGGAGGTGTTTAGGTGAAATGGCAGTGGAGTTTCTAACCAGATTTTTTAATGAAATCTTGGAAAGTGAGAGGATGCCTGAGGAATGGAGAAAAAGTGTTTTGGTACCGATTTTTAAGAATAAGGGTGATGTGCAGAGCTGTAGTAACTATAGAGGGATTAAATTGATCAGTCACAGCATGAAGTTATGGGAAAGAGTAGTGGAAGCTAGGTTAAGAAGGGACGTGATAATTAGTGATCAGCAGTATGGTTTCATGCCAGGAAAGAGCACTACAGATGCGATGTTTGCTCTGAGATTGTTGATGGACAAATACAGAGATGGTCAGAAGGAGTTGCATTGTGTTTTTGTAGACTTAGAGAAAGCATATTACAGGGTGCCTAGAGAGGAGTTGTGGTATTGTAAGAGGAAGTTGGGAGTATCAGAGAAGTATGTAAGAGTGGTACAGGATATGTACGAGGGTAGTGTGACAGCGGTGAGGTCTGCAGTGAGAGTGACAGATGCGTTTAAGGTGGAGGTGGGATTACATCAAGGATCAGCTCTGAGCCCTTTCTTATTTGCAATGGTGATGGACAGGTTGACAGACGAGATCAGACAGGAGTCCTCGTGGACAATGATGTTTGCAGATGACATTGTGATCTGTAGTGAGAGTAGGGAACAGGTGGAGGAGACCCTGGAGAGATGGAGATATGCTCTAGAGAGAAGAGGAATGAAGGTCAGCACGACTAAGACAAAATATATGTGTGTGAATGAGAGGGAGGATAGAGGAATGGTGAGGATGCAGGGAGTAGAGGTGGCAAAGGTGGATGAGTTTAAATATTTGGGGTCAATAGTTCAGAGTAACGGTGAGTGTGGAAGAGAGGTGAAGAAGAGAGTACAGGCAGGATGGATTGGGTGGAGAAGAGTGTCAGGAATGATTTGTGACAGACGAGTACCAGTAAGAGTGAAAGGGAAGGTCTATAAGAGGGTAGTGAGACCAGCTATGTTTTATGGGTTGGAGACAGTGGCATTGACAAAAAGGCAGGAGTTAGAGCTGGATGTGGCAGAGTTAAAGATGTTAAGATTTGCACTGGGTGTGACGAGGGTGGACAGGATTAGGAATAAGTATATTAGAGGGTCAGCCCAGGTTGGAAGGTTTGGAGACAAAGCCAGAGAGGCAAGATTATGTTGGTTTGGACATGTGCTGAGGAAGGATGCTGAGTATATTGGGAAAAAGATGCTAAGGATGAAGCTACCAGGTAACAGGAAAAGAGGAAGGCCTAAGATAAGGTTTATGGAAGTGGTGAGAGAGGACATGCAGGTGGTTGGTGTGACAGAACAAGATGCAGAGGACAGGAAGAAATGGAAACAGATGATTCACTGTGGCGACCCCTAACGGAATGGAAACAGACGAAAGAAGATGATTGATATATATATATATAAATCAGGGAATCTTAGGTGCTCTGCAAGTAGCAAAATAATGGACACAGATTTCAAAGCTGGTTTCCACAATAATAGAGAAAAGGCAAGCCTAGTAGAAATACCGCTTTAACTTCTCATTGTACACATTCCCCAGGTAACATGTAGGGGAAAGGACTATTAGAACCCAAGGACTTAACTGTACTGCCCTAGCAAAAATTCTTTAAGAGCTGTTAAATCCAATCCACCATGTAGACCTTTTTTTTAACTTGTATTAATGTCACACATTGAACAATTATGCGGGGTATACATACAGTTATAGAAAGTAAAACAATTTTAAATATATTTCATTAACTCATGCATTATACATATACACTTTTTTAACAATTATCAATCATTCCAACATTAGATAAATTGCTTGAGTCCTGGTTTACATTAAATCTCACTCATCCTGAAAAATATTGTCCTACAAATTCAACTTATTTCTATGTAATTTGCTCCTTCTCCTTTCTAAAGGTCCCAATTCCATTTCTTTTATCTGCTTTACAATACTCAGTGCTTCATCTACCATTATTTTAAGATTTTGATTTCCATTCTCAACCAATTGCTTTTTTGTTAGCCAGTAGTATTAAACTTAGCAACACCTTACCCGGTCTAGGCAATTTAGATCTTCTATCCTAACTCAAAAGAAAAATATCCTAAACTACAGTCCTTTGTTCCCCCATTTCCAACAAATTACTTTGTAGGGATTTTTTTAAATCTGTCAATTCATTACATTCCCCCTATGTTAACAATTACCTCTCTTTTTCCCATCACACTTCCAGCAATTGTTATCTACCTGAAGAAAAATTCTTGAAATCTGCTTAGGCAATAGAAATACCTATGCAAACACTTCCACACAAAATTTCTAAATTTGTAGGACTTTGTTATATACTTGGGAGCAATGCAGATGTCCTCCCACTGTTCCTTTATAAATTGCTTTTCAAGACTCCCAATGTTTGCTCACCTCATCTGATTTATTTTTATAGATATTATGCAATATTTTATACACCATATTAATTATCTCTTTTCTTAATGGCAGCTTCTGCTCCATACTCATCTAAAACTCAGTGAGATTTGGCCTCTTAGCATTCTTCTACCCTTTTCTTTTTTGTTTGATCTCTGTCATCAATCCCTGAGAGGAAAGGCAGTCTCTTTGCATAAATATTACACCACAATAAATCTATTTTTCTGTTTCTTTAACTTCTCCATTACTAATACTCTTTTCTACTTACCCCCTTTTTTTCAAATTTTTTTGTATTGTAAAATTATCCATATCCAGATGCCTTTGCTTGTATTCCTCTTTAAATATCTTTGGTGCTGGTTTTTGTATTGATTCGTTTTGTTTCTTCTTTGCATAAATGTTGCACCATATTAAATCTCTTTCTTTCTCATGTCCATATTTCTTTTTAAGATGTCTCCTGGTCCACCTGTTTTTCCTGAAGTCCATCATGCTGTGACATAATCAGTGTTAGACTTTCCACTCTAAATCTTTCACTTTATAGGTTTTACATCAGTTCAGCTTCTATTTGTTTCACCTTTATTTTACTAATCTTCTGTTCTACATTCCCCTTTGTAATCTTATTTTCGTATTGTGAAATTTACCATGTCTGTGTACATTTGATTTGTCTGCATTTCCCTTTAAATATCATTGGAGCTGGGGGGGGGGGTATTTTAATTAGTTTGGCTTTCTTTTTTTATACCTTGCAAAAATTTCTAGAGTTTGGTTTTATATTTTCATACTTCCTCAGTCACTTCTTTTTCCAGATGACCTAAGGTCTCTTGGTCTTTCCCTTTTTTAATTTCTCAAAGTCTTTTGTGTTTCAAATACCATGATGGGAATGGACCATATTCTTAAGTCAAAGTACCACTAAAGTTCATGAAATTAGTATTGTTTCAATATTTGATGCCAGCCAGAAGTGTTCTTTGCAGCCACCACAATGTGACCAGTAATGATTCCTTCTGCAATCTGTATGGGGTTACATGTATTATTAACATATCTAAATACAACTGTAGTATCTTTTTTATAAAACCCATTACTCCTACCACTATTTCCACTATCTGGGTATCTTTCTTTCACATTGCTCTCATTTCTGCTTGCAAACCCTGATATCTTATGACTTTGTGTCTCTCTGTGTGCAGGACACTGTAGTCACTGGGTGTGGTGATTTCAATGATCAGTGCTATTTTTATCTTCTTTTCTTGGATCACTATATCTGGTTTTCTAGCATCTATTTTTTTAACTGTTGGCAATGGGTGATCCCATATGATGTAGACTTCATCATTTTCTATGATGCTTTGTGGCTCATGTTTCCAGTGTTTTTCAGCCACTTCAGTACCATAATATTTCCACAATCCTCAGTGCAGCAGTCTTGCCACATTATTATGCCTTTCAGTATACAGTCCTACCATTAGTATGTCACAACCAGCAATGAGGTCTGCAACTGTTTCCAATTCTGTTTTGCAAAACCTACTTTTGTCTGTTTCTCCCACATGTTCACTGGACTTTGTAAACCAGAGTGTATTTGCCCACTATCATGTGCCACCAAAATTAACCTTTCATTTCTTGGTTTGAATTCACCTGTCCTTAACCATTCCTCCATTTGTTCCTGATAAACATGAGGTTCTTCCATAAGTTTTCTATACTTGCAACTATATTTTTGCATTTTCCACATTTCTTGCCTTCTCATCTGGTCTTTCACCTTATATTCTTTCTTTTGTTTTTTGGCAAATTCAGATGCTACCTGGTTTTTATTTACTTCTGGTTTGATTTCTCTTCCTAGATTAAGCAGGGAAAGTCATCTTGGATTTATTCTCCTCATGTTTCAAAACTTTCACTACATTTGCATCTTCTGATTTCAGCAGATATGTGTGAAGTCCCACAATTTCAGATCTGTACATGTAATCAATTTCAACCTGTATGGTTGTTGTTATTTTGCTTAAAGGCCTGCATCCAAAATCATGTTTTCTCCTTATTCCTTCACCTTTCACCCTTTTCGTCATCATGCCTTTCCACCTTGATTTGTAGCCTTCTGCTTGTGTTCTGCACATGACCCACAACTGCATACCTCCAAAGCCTTTTTCTTTTCTGAACAGTTATTATTACTGAATGAGTAAAGTAATACTGAATATTTGATTCCTAACTCATGTTGATTAGTCTGTCTGAAGTAGAAATGACAGAGATAAAGAAGCTATGAGTTATCATGGATGCATGCAGTGGTTTCTGTGATAAGGAAAGTTACCTGGTTTAAATAACAAGAACAACTGCTGTGTCTGAATCTTAATGTGATTGTCACATAACATTTTATAGCTGAAAGTGATAAAGGGGAAGGTCAGATGATGTATTCAAGTTCAAGGTAAATGTCTGGCTGTCCTGGGTTTTTAGATAGTATTTCTCAGACTATAACTGCATGATATAAAACCATAACTGTAATCTGTGGAAAAGTGAAGCTGAATGTGCAAATATGGGGATATGTACAGACTCTACGTTCGTGTTCTATCCAAGCGTATTCTCCCTACTCTGGGTGCAGCTCCCCATATTTGGGATAAGGGACAAAATTGCTTTCAAGGTGAAACATTTATTTTTCTAAGTAGCAGGGCTTTCAGGATCAGTTCTCATACTTCTATTATGGATCTTCTAAACAAACCATAATTTGGAGAGGGTGAAGTGGATGGCTGCCCTGTAGAGAAACTATTAGGGGGAGTGATTGGTATTTGTTGAAGGGGTAGAATTGTAGTAATGACATTAATTTATGAAGCTGCAAGGATATCAAGGCTTCATAACTGAATGCTGATACAGAATTTGCACTTGCAGTAAAGCTCAGTTTGTGCTAGCATTACAAATGTAGCACCAATACAGAATTTGCACTTGTAGTAAAGCTCAGTTTGTACTAGCATTACAAATGTAGCACTAATATAGCATTTACACTTCCAATAAAGCTCAGTCTGTGCTAGTATTACAGATGTAGCACTAATACAGCATTTGCACTTGCAGTAAAGCTCAGTTTGTGCTAGTATTACAGATGCAGCATTAATACAGCATTTGCACTTGCAGTAAAGCTATGTATGTGCTAGTATTACAAATGTAGAACCAATACAGCATTTGTACTTGCAGTAAAGCTCAGTTTGTGCTAGTATTACAGATGTAGCACCAAAAGAGCATTTGTACTTGCAGCAAAGCTCAGTTTGTGCTAGTATTAAAGATGTAGAGCCAATACAGCATTTGCACTTGCAGTAAAGCTCAGCTTGTGCTAGTATTACAGATGTAGCACCAATACAGCATTTGCACTTGCAGTAAAGCTCAGCTTGTGCTAGTATTACATATGTAGCACCAATACAGCATTTAAAGCTCAGTTTGTGCTAGTATTACAGATGTAGCACCAATACAGCATTTGCACTTGCAGTAAAGCTCAGCTTGTGCTAGTATTACAGATGTAGCACCAATGCAGCATTTGCACTTGCAGTAAAGTTCCGTTTGTGCTAGTATTACAGATGTAGCACCAATGCAGCATTTGCACTTGCAGTAAAGTTCCGTTTGTGCTAGTATTACAGATGTAGCACCAATACAGCATTTGCACTTGCAGTAAACCTCAGTTTGTGCTAGTATTATATACGTAGCACTAATACAACATTTGCACTTGCAGTAAAGCTCAGCTTGTGCTAGTATTACAGATGTAGCACCAATACAGCATTTGCACTTGCAGTAAAGCTCAACTTGTGTTATTATTACAGATGTAGCACACATGCAGCATTTGCACTTGCAGTAAAGTTCAATTTGTGCAAGTACTACAGATGTAGCATCAATAGAGCATTTGCACTTGCAGTAAAGTTCAGTTTGTGCTAGTATTGCAGATGTAGCACCAATGCAGCATTTGCACTTGCAGTAAACTTCAGTTTGTGCTAGTATTACAGATGGAGCACCAATACAGCATTTGCACTTGCAGTAAACCTCAGTTTGTGCTAGTATTATATACGTAGCACTAATACAACATTTGCACTTGCAGTAAAGCTCAGCTTGTGCTAGTATTACAGATGTAGCACCAATACAGCATTTGCACTTGCAGTAAAGCTCAACTTGTGTTATTATTACAGATGTAGCACACATGCAGCATTTGCACTTGCAGTAAAGTTCAATTTGTGCAAGTACTACAGATGTAGCACCAATAGAGCATTTGCACTTGCAGTAAACCTCAGTTTGTGCTAGTGTTATAGATGTAGCACTAATACAGCATTCGCACTTGCACTAAAGCTCAGCTTGTGCTAGTATTACAGATGTAGCACTAATACAGCATTTGCACTTGCATTAAAGCTCAGTTTGTGCTAGCATTACAGATGTAGCAAACATCTTACGTGATCCTCAACTCTGGTTGCTGACTGGGAACTGCACAATTCACAAGCTGCGATAGCCATGCTACTTTCTTCTAAAGCTATGTTTTAGAAGCACTACATTATGTTCATGGATGGCCCTAATGACTTATTAATTTATTTTCTTTATTAAAAGAATAAGTGAGCCTGAAGTACTCACTTCATACAAGCCACAAAACCACTGGTGACACAGCACAGTGCTAAACTGCTGGCCACGTATGTGAGGTGTGCTAAGAAGCCACTAGTGATGATAATAAATAACAGAGAAAAATAGATTTTGAGACCAGATACAGACTACTAGGTCTGGTTAGTCTGCACCATTTTGCACTTGCTGCATAAACTACAGTAACCTTAACCAATGCCTTCTCTCTTCATAAGATTTGTTTTATGTATTTCCCATGTGTTATTGAAATCTGTCATTGTTTCTGACCTGAGACAATTGATTCAATTATTCATTGTTCTTGTGTAGCCCCTAAGTCAAGCTGCCTAAGTCAGCAGTCTTTTATATTCAAATTGTGTTGTATTGTTCTCACAGATTCTCAGGGTGATTTGCATATCGTCCATGATGCCTTGATGAAGAGAGGTTTGCAAATATTTTACACAGATATTGTTCTCTTTAGCCAGGGCCTTTATTGTTGGGTTCTACATGGATCTTCTGTGGGAACAGTCAGCTGGTTTGTTTTTTTTTCCTTTTGTGGTACCCTCTCTTGAAACAATAGACAACAACTTTCTTATAACCTGAGTTTTGTTTTGCTTTTTTCTCAGATCACATCTGTGCTGTCAACTTGCACTGTACTTTACTGAAGTAAGATTGAAAAATATCAACATCTACTGACAATTTCCAGTTTACTGAACTTAATGCATTAATAAGGATATGTCACTACGGTGGGGTACTTTTATACTCTCAGGGCTATGATGTCTTGGTCAAATGAGGTTTGCAAATGCTTTATACAGATAGTACTCTGTCTTACCAGAGTCTCTCTGGTTGGCTTTTATATGTATCTGATGTGGTGGGACCTTGCTGATCTTTTACTTAAAACATATAATACACTCAAGTAGTTTTTTGAAGCATAAATAATTGTAAAAGTTATACACTTACAACCAAGTAGTGGTAGAAACTGTGAGAACCTGATAACACAAATTATACAATTCCAGTTAATTCAGTAAATAGATGTCATAGTGAGCTGATAATGTATTAGTAAGTAATAAGAAAACTTCAAACTCCCACATGGTTTAGGGACTTGGCAAGGTAAACCATCATTAAATGTCAAATAACGTATTTTTTTTTTAGTGATGGGTAAGTAATGGAATGTACCACGCCTAAACCTCCCCTATAATCTAAATGACCTTGGAAGAATTACACTTTTCTGCATTTATCTCAGAGAACATTTAAACAGACTGCATTTTGAGCCCTTTAGATCATGGCATTTATTTGCAAACTCTGTATTTAATTCAAAGAATATTCACCCTGAGGCATTTCAAATGAAAACATTTGTTACATTTAACACTTCTCTCATTTGAGAAAGCTGAGCCCAGACTATGCATTTCTGTCTTTACAGACTTTTTACTGTATTCAGCAAAATTGTATTAGATATTTCCTTTAAAATGTATGTAGAACCTGATGTATGATAAATAGTTAGAAAAGCGATCCTTTTATTTATACATTTAAATGGCTAAAGGTATTCTCCCATAACAGAGTCACATACAAGAGCCAACAAGTTTTTTTCTCCATCATTATATGACTGTGTCTATTATGCGAATCAAACTATAATCAAACTGAAATGTCCATCCACTGCAGCCAAGGCAGAGGCCTTTACACAGCAAACAATGGAAGCTGGAGCATTGCAATAAACTTCTAAAATAAAAAAAAATGGAAACAGTACATTAATCAGTTTTCTTCATATGCATGGAATATTAATATTATCAGCAAGTTAAGCCTACCTTCTTACATAGTACAATGAGTCCCAAAGTCACAGATGCTGGGGCTGTAAGGCAGACATCTCTAGAACCAAACATTCTAACTATAAGGGACTACATTGCAAAACAAATAGATGTACATCTTACTAGCCTGAGCAAGGAAAGAGTTGACTGTTAGTTGCTTGTCAAATGCTAGGATCCGTCAAATCACACATGCACTCAGGTCCTTGGACAACGAACCTGAATATGACTTTGTCATAATACTTGTGGGTGTCAGTGACTTGAGATGTACCTTGCTGGACGATATGAAGAGGGATAGTAGCACTGAGCAGCATTCTACCTTCTCCAAGCAAGATACCACAGTATGAGCAAAAAAAAGGGTTGGGAGGGTGGCCTAACGGTTAAGGTTTTTGCCTTATAAACACAAGGTGCAGGATTTGAGTCTCACAAGGGATAATTGGCTAGGCTTAAAATGGCTCACAAGGGCAGTTAGCCTAGTTCTAATCTATGAACCTATGAACCTATAATTGACTTCAATAATTGGCTTAGTATTTGCTGTCATTCAAAACGGGTCCAATATTAGTCAGCTTGGAAGGATATGATCAACAGCCCATGCTGCTTCACCAGGGAGTGCCTACATCTACATCTAAATTATTGGCAAAGATCCTGTCCACTCCTATAGTGCCCCTTTTAGGCAATGCCAACCTGATAAATCTACCGACATAATGAAGCAAGCAAAGGAAAATAAGCAGGTATTAACTTTTAATGGTAGGAGGCTAAACAAAAAGTTCCAATCCTTACAAGCCATTCTCATGCATGTAGACATCTATGTAGTGAATAAGACATTATTTAAAATGGTGGAGATCACTGATTGCGCAGGGCTATAATGTCTCACACATCTAGACCAGTGAAAAAGGTGGTGGTGTCTCAGTCTTCATCCAGAACAGACTCAGTTCAAGGCTAAGCAACATAATGTACTAGAGCTTCTTCGTGTCCAAATAACCTTTAGAAGAGTCCTGTATCATATATTAGCTAGCTACAGACTTTCCTCTATGACAAAAGAAATCTACAACACCTATCTACAGGGACTAGAATTACCCAATTTTAAACCCAATACTGTTTTCCTAGGTGAAGTATACTATCTAAGTATAAAAAGGTAAGCATACACCATCATTAGTGCACAAGCACAGAGATTCCTGAACTTTGTCAATACAAATGTCCTGGAACAATTAGAATAGCCACGAAGGGGAACAACATCTTGGATCTTGTCCTTAATATTCTTGGGACATCTTGTACCATCCCTTGCATATCTTCATTATTTGTTAAGTCTGACCATAAAGCCATCTCCTTTGAAATAAAACTGAAACCAGAGACCCCTTTCACCCAAGGTACCTGTAAACATTACTCTAAGACAAACTAGCTACTCATATGTGATACACTGGCAAGCATCAAATCCCCACTAAACCCTGTTAACTCCGCTGAATATGTGGAAACATATACCACCACACTGTACCTCATGAAAATAGCTGCATAGATGCAGCTGTATCCCTGTAAGCACAAGCAGAGGGTAAACCCCAGAAGCAACCTTCTCATTGTGGAACCATAATATCAACAAGCCTTACAATATAAGGAAGATAATTTTGACCAAAAGTATGAAGAACAATTCCCAGAATCATACAGCTCTACTCTTTACAATTAAAAAAAGAAAACAAAACTCAGGAGCTTAATAAAATCCACTAAAGTCAAGTCTGAGGCTAAAATAGCTAACCAATCCAAAAACAATCACAAGGCCCTTTTTAGTCATGTTCATAAGCTCAGAGGCACAACACAGCAATGTACTGAGCTGATTGTGAAAGATGTCAACTACGTTGTGAAGATATACCAAACCTACTGGCCAATAAATTCAGCTTAAATTTTGCCCCTCTCTCCCCTCAGTCTGTTCCATAAGACATACCTGAAACCAGCTTACCTCCAGCTATCACACTAGACCAAGTCCTAAAAGTGCTATCAAAAGCTAAACATTCTGCATCAGTGGGTTCTAACACTATCCCTGGATGTACATACAAGTTATATACCAAACAAATGGAAAATAGCTACAGATATTTCCCTGCATAAGAAAGGACCTTCCACAGACTCAGGCAATTATAGGACCATAAGTCTGAACTGCCTCATATGCAAAGCTACAGAAAGACTTTTCATTATACTAATCAATAAGGACATAGGGAGTCTCTAAGCACTGGACTCATGTTAGCTTTGACTCATCAAGGGTAGGTCATGCTTATTTAAACCTGTGGACTTTTTCGAAAAGGTCACCAAAGGAATGGATGAAGGTAAAATTGTACACACCCAATACCTTTGACCTGGCTACCAATTTTGACACAACCCCCAACTCAAACATAGTAGAAAAACTAAATAAACAGGGAATAAACCCATGTGTCATCTTCTGGATTACCAAATTGGCTCACAGATAGGAAACAGAAGATGAAAACAGCAGAAGCTACCTCCAGAAAGAGATAAGTCACAAATGCAGTGTTCCAGGGTTTAGTTCTGGATCCCCTCCATTTTGAGATCTACTTCTCTGAAGCAAAAGTCAATACCAAAAGGATATGGCTGACTATGTTTGCAGATGACTGCAAGCTAGGAGTAGGCATTGAATCCCAAAATGACTTGGGCTTTCTGCAGGGATGATTAAGCCATATAACTAGTGCAAAAATCATGGACTGAAACTAAACAACAAAAAATGCATTATTGTATCCATTTAGAAGTCATCTACCCTGAGAAACTACCACATCAACAATACACCACTCAGACTTGATTCAGTTTTTAGGGATTTGGGAACCTATGTGGACAGTGACCTGACCTTCAACCAGCACATGTCCTCTGTCATAAAAATGTCCTTCTATATTATCCAGCTTATGAAAAAAGGATCGGGTCTAGATCTATAGAGATGTTATTGTCCACCTTTGCTCAGTCCTCTTTAGGCCAGTCATTGAGTTTATATTATCCAGACACATGCAATAACTGGCATGCCCACAGATATACCTTAATAAAAGGATGCAAGGCCTAACAACATGTCTTACAATGACCGAATTAAAGCCCTGCCACCATACTTCTGCATACATGACATCTTCTGATCCAATACTGATGGACCTACTGCACATCAGCAAGATAAATGATATCAGAAATACTCAATCTATGGATCTAAATCTCTTGTAACATCAACAGAACAATTTGGTGGGGTAAATACATCTCACAGAGGATACCACTGCTGTGGAACAGACTCCCCATCAACGTGAAACAAAGCTCAGCCCTGTCCATATTCAAGCTTGGTTAGGATTTATGGATGGGTATTAGAAACATTTCTCCAGGACTTCTCAGTGTACTACTGTTGGACTGAGGCAGCTCCTAAATGTTTTATCCCATGCATGAGTCTCCTCAAATTATCAATGGTCTGATCTCAGTTATTCTGACTTGATCACCCAAATAGTCCAGGGAGGTGGAGGCAGAAAAAGGCTGCTCAGGTGTGATCATGGGGCCAAACACTGGGGAATGTTTTTACCCACTGCTTTCCCTGGTGAGGATGCAACTTACAATGAGAGTGTATGGCATGGCACATATTCTTCATGTATATTTAGAGGTAAACAGTATTACATTTGAGCAGCACATGCCATCTGCAGCTTAAGACTGATTACCTACCCCCCATCACTGTCAGACTATTGGAGTCTAACTGTTTTCAGTCCCCCTCCCATCAGATGAGAAAATAAGAGGTTCTGTATTCTTGACATTATTCCTTTCAGATGAACTCCCTGGTAGTCACCCGAATCTGGGATACTAGGGCCATAGTTGCAGCTCTGTCCCCTATATCATGGATTTGGCCTGACGACATTATATATCCATCCTCTGTCTATATTCATTTTTATCCATTTCAGGGTTGTTAGGGTGTAGAACATATCACAACAAGCAGCAACACAAGGAATGGTTCATTCTTAGATAGAAACCACTCCATCAAAAGCTGCATAGTCTCATGTATCCACAGAAATATGAAAATCTAATGACAATTTACCGTCACCATTCTTCCTACTAGCATGTCTGTAGAATACAGGTGGAAAGGACAGATGGTATTGGCAGCCCATGCAGACCTGGGAATAACATGCAAAGTCCACATAGAAAGCAACTCAGATAATCAGTGAAGCAGGGGATCAAGGCATGGTGAGAAAGCATTTCTAGCCATTATGTAACATGCTGATTACAAGATATAGCAGAATTTTTTATTTTAGTTATGGATATTTTTCAATAGACAATTATGAATTCTCCTTTGATTCAGCCAATTAATAACTCATTAAGCAATGGTTTCACCTCCATCCATTTCTCTAAGATCAGCCAAGTAATCCTTGTACACATGAAACATTGCTTATTCATCTCAGTAATATTTGTAAAATCAGGTTATCAGACAAGCCATTGAAACATTTAATCTTAACTATTGCATGACATGCAACACAACTGCATTGATATCTGATGCTTCTTTATTGCAGCGTAAACGATATTAAGTTTTTCATAATGTTATTATTTCATATTTTATACATTTCTCAGCATCCAAACTATATATAGAGAGATAGTCTTACATGAAAACTTCCAGATGAAAGAACAAAATGCTGCTGACAGTATATGTTCAGCTGTAGCACTTTCTGAAGTAACGTGAGTTGTTGACAAAACAATACAAAATGAATATTTACAATGTATGTTTCAAGTTACAAAATTCAGTTTCAAGACCTAGAATCTAATGAATGCTATGAAAGTAAAGTTAATTTCAGCAGACCAAATTGTGCTTTACAATTCCTTCATAAAATTTATGGCTATACAGATATGAATATTTGTTTGAACTGGGAGGATATAACTTTATTCTACTGAAAGTTGGAGTGCAATCCTACAGAGATGAGCAGAAGCAAAGTAGTTAAACTCACCTTAGTTCCCAAATTGTGGGCAGCTCTTCATTATAAAAGGAGAATGCAAAAGCATTTTTCATCCTGCATCCTGTATGGTTAGCATTCTCTGAAGAACACTGCTTATAAAGCACATTTCATAGTGTGACAACCAGGTCAGAAGGTGGATCATCACAAGAAGAAAGGGCAGTAGTCAGTTGAACTCATTAGCCACAGCAAAACATGAGGTATAACAACAGTGGTAGAAGTGCCCTAAAGTAGCTCAAGTGCATTTTTGATGTGCATTTTTAGTAAGCAGGTAAGTGAATAAGGCCATAAGGTCATTTTACCTATGACCTGGGCACTAGGCAGAGTAAATAGAATTACACATCATAACCCTGATATTACATTTTAACAACATCATAAAGTTTTTTAGTCATTCTATAAAACATGGCAAAACAATAAAAAAATATATTTTTAAAGCTGGCCTTTGGCCTCCTGTATCTGGTCAGTTTGGAGGGTCTTCCACTATAATCCCCATTTGTGTATACACTACCTCTGAACAGTGGTAGATTTGGGTAACTACTTGAAGCCCACTACCCAGTGGCCAGTGGATGAGAGTGGCACTCCATGTCATTTTTCTATTTTATTTTTTAAAGAATGTTTCTTTACTTAAAAATAATAATAATATAAAAAGGGCCTGCAATGCCCTTTTAAAAGACATCAACTGGCCTGCGGCAGTGGCTGGGGAGGTGATTAATTAAATACACTGACTTTTGGGAGGATGTGCACTTCATCAAACAATTTATGGTCTTTCTGCTCCTTGGAAGAGCAAAAATCCAGCAAATATTAAACAGAAAATAGATAGTCAGTGGCTGGGGATGCAGCTGCTGGAATGTAAGGTAAGTTGTTTATTTGGCATTTTCATCACAAAGTGTGTGTGTTTACTGGCAAATTGTTGAGGACATACCTCTCAACTGTACCTCCCTGATTTTGCCTCATATTTTTCATCTCTCCCTTATAAAATGTGTGGTTTTCTAACAAACCATGGATGATTACAGTCACTTGATAATGGCAGATATCTGAGTTTCAAACTATATTTATCTAGTAGCCATTTAGGTATATAAGACCTGTATTTAAAACCTGGCTCTGGTTTTGGTCATTTGTCACTCATGGTTTGGTCTTTGCCCTGTTGAAGTTTATAGTCAATAAATAATGGCAGACACTTTTTGATTCAGAATTACATCTTTTAGAAATTGCATACTAATGCCAAACATATTATTTTAGCAACTTTGTAAAGTATATAAGAACAATATTTCAAATCTTTCCTTTTTTGGGGCATTTTCTACCCATTTCTTTTGGCCTTTTCATCTGATTTTTCTGCTAAGAGGTTGACAGCTATGCATGTGTGTGTTTTCTAAAGCTGCTTGAAATACATTGTGCTGTCATTGTTTTATTCTATCTTTTTACAGTCAGGTATCTGAGAAGTGTGCAGATAACAAAGTAGCTATACTTGTTGGGTGTGATGGCTATATGTAGATGAAAATGACTGACTGCTATTGTTTTGCCGTATCCTGATTTTGAGAGCTAATATTTTTGTGAAGCAAGTTGCAATACCTTACAGTGACTGCTATTTGTGTGGAACAAATTTGAAATACTCTTATTGTATGCACTTTTCTTTTTTTTGCAAACAGACATCTGATTTAAATAAAGTGGCTATTACTGCTGAGTGGGTTTTGTTTCTCTGTGTATGAAACATCTTACCATCTTTACATGTTCTCATTTTAATAACTATTAATCTAGGTTTGCAGGACTAGTGTGTATTTGTATGAGGTTAAGATATTATACTTTACTCTGGCTATACTGTTTACTGTGTGTTTGTATGAAATAAATTTGAAATATGCTACTGTAACTGTTATTTTTTATCACAATTAGAGGGTATAGGACATTTGGACCCCAGACGATTCGACCCCGACCTAGTCAACCCCAGACAGATAGACCCACGTAAAAAAGTAACAGAAGTGAAGCAAAAGCACACAAGAACATAAATACAAAGGAAAGACTGTATAAACATTCTTAAAATTGTTTAAACGGTCTTTCTTTTCTAATAATGTGCATCATCTACTATTATGTTACAGAAAATAACATTATTTAAATATAATTAAAAAAACCTATATATTCCTATATTCCAGTCTTTCTTTTTATTTTTGTTCCAATATGCTTTTGCTTCACTCATGATGTTCTAATGTGCTTTACTTTTACAATGCTTTATTTGGCATTTGAATTGAAATCAGACGTAGAGTTGTACTTTGGGTGACAGTGGAAACTCTTAAATAAGACTGTGCTTTGAAGAAGAAAGCAATCTTTATATAGAGAGAATGACTAGCTGGGGATCTAGTGGGGAAGGAGTTTAGAGTACTGCTCGGTTATACTTAGGTAAATTGCCATGAGTTTCTTTCAAAAAAATCTTGCATTAAATGTGAGGAAATCTACACAGAATCACTGCACATATAGTGGAAACGATACAACTGATCTTCAAAATGTGTGGCATGCTGTATTTATTCAGTGGGCAGTTAAACTGATCAGCTATGAGCAGTTACTACAGAAGCTGATGTCATCACAATTAAAATGTAGGCAAAGCAGGGCAACAGCTGGAATTTAATTATGGTGAACTGAATATTATACATTATATTAATTATCGTGAATATAAAAAAAGTATGAACAAGTAAAAAAAAAGGAGCGAATGAACTAAACATGGACAATGACATCCAGAAGTTCACAGCATTACCATAAGAAGGCTAGGTAATGCTGCAAATTTCTGGTTAGTAAGCAAACCGGATTGAAACAATTACTAATATAACACAAATACAAGAAATAAAAACATAATATGAATATCAATTATGAAAAATACATATAAAGAAGAATAAATTACAAATACAATAAAAGCCTGCAAGCAAATAATAAAAAATGTCTTAAAGAAATATATGCTGTAAAACACATAGATATTAAAGCAGATATTAAAAAAAGAACATATTAACCTTAATAAAACATTAACTTCAATTAATTTAAATTTTAAAGAATTCATTTATAGTAGATAATAGATCAGTTAACATAAAAACATAATATAAAATAAAACAATGTATTTAATTAAAAAATATGTTAGAAAGTATGTTATAAAGTAACACTAGTTTAAATATGTTAAAATATAACATTAGTTATTACATGTTAAAAGTTTATAAATTATTAATACTAACATTATATTTACTTATACTGACAAATGTAATAATTATTTAAAATAAAAATATTAATATAAAATATATACAATGAAAAAATAAAATTGTTAGTATTGCATAATGATAAAGTACATATTAGAATATGTTTGGGGTTGAATAGTCTGGGGTCGAACTGTCCACTAAAAAGTTCCATAGACAATTCATATAAATTTATATATGAAATTGCATTGAAATGCATTGGGGTTGAACTGTCCAGGGTCAAATAGTCCTGCTTCTCAATTGGTTATTGGAGGTGTATTTTGCTAGAAAAGTGGCTATAATTGCTAGGTGGGTGAGGGGATTAATATTTTCACTGATGAAAGAAAAATACATTACCCACTTGTCATCTGCTCATTCTAAACACTTTCTAGTCTTGCTTTACAGGACTAATACTCACTTGTAGAAAGTAAGTTGGAATGCTTTCTGGTGCCTGAGTAAAAAACTTTAAATATATTATTCTGGGACATTATTTTTATCACAATCAGACTTCTGAGGTGTGATTTGTTAAAGTTGTTATAACTGCTGGGTGGAGGTGGGAGCCATGTGTTGATGAAAGTAAATTTTCCTTTTGTCTTTTACTGAAGTAAGTCAGTATACTTTAGCATGACTATTTTGTGTTTGTGTGAAAACTGAAATATGCTACTGTGGCTGTTATTATTTTTGCCATGGACAGACATCTGAGGTTTACGCACTCAGCAATGTGGATATAATTGCTAGGTTTGGGGGTATATTTGAATGAAAATGGACAACCCTTCTGTCATGATATCAATCTGTGTAAAGCAATTCTGAACATTTTACTCTAGCGGTTTTTATCATAATCAGATGTGTGAGGTGTACTGATCAAAAAGATATCCAAAAATCAACTTACCAAAACATTAAAAGCATTTAATCAAAAGGTTAAGCACTTTCAGTCTATAATGTAAGGAACTTCTTCAGAATGGCTGGTTGTTATTGATAAGTACATACATTGCTGGCTTATAATTACAGCAGTTTGAAGTGTTCTAAAATGGTAATTTATTATTATCAGTGAGTCAATTTTGTTCATATTCTTCCTGAAAAAGTGCTCAAAGGCGGAAGCTTAAAACACACTTACACAAATTTGGCATTTTAAACAACAGATTGTTTTGAATTAGATTTATTGCTTAGTAAATAATGTGTTCAATAAGTATATTTTTGAAATTATCAGGAAAGTGAATTCAAAAGAACATGTGAATTTATGCATGGTTCTAAGAAAATGTGTTTGGTATAATGGTTTGAGTACTGTCTGAGGTCTAAGGTACACTTAATCCACTACATAATCATGGAAAAAAATTGTAAAATAAGAAGGAAGCTTTTTCTGTCTTCTCCCAGCTATATGATCTTTTATCACAGTAGACCACATATGACAAAGTAAGCTTTGTTTATACTAAGATAGTGACAGCATACACAAGTGATTTAACAGAAACTGTAGTCTACAGAGTAAGGACAGCAGAATAACCTGAAGTAATCTCAAGTTACTATGCACAATTCAATAAATGTGAAAGGAATTTAAAATGAAATAGAGATTTTTGCAAACAAAGTTTACCAAAAGTGAAGACCACACACAGCAAACATAAATCTCCTATTCATCTTGAAGGCAATGTATAACAATATGTAATACAAAAAAAGGTAATCAATGGCACTCAAATTCTTGAGTAAACATTTCCCAGTTATTAAACCATAATTCTTAAAATGAAATTATGCCGAAGACAATAAATCTGCCACTAATAGTCTAGTTAACTGATTATGTTTTATTGCTTAAGTGATCCCCATTTGCTTGTGTTTGTGTTATGAAATTTTCAGTATTAAAGAAATAAGTATGTGAACATTTTCTAGAAAGGGAATCTTTTGACTGTACAACCATGCCATGTTATTCCTAAAGTAAAATTACAAATATCTTTCTAGAAATGGTAAATGGATCCAACATAATAGACTACTGGTTAATCTGCTGAAGTCCAGTGTTATGGTCTTTGCTACTATGCAGAAACTGATTAGAACTGCATCCCTGCTTTTTACATGCAGCAGCAATGCTTTACCATATGTTTCAGAGCAAAGATATCTGGGGGTAACCTTAGACCCAGCACTAACTTTTTTAGAGAATACATACAGAAGTTAACAAAATACCTCCTCATCTAAACCTGTGTTCTCAAATTTTAATCTCTTATCTCTTCCTGTCAATCGTGCCTTAGCATGAAATTTCCTCATCCCAAAAACTGAAAATTACTTCTGTTAATAATGTTTTATTCAAGCACAAACACACACAAAATACAGACAGCAGTAAATAAAATAACAAGTGTACTCATTACCTTATGAAACATTTTGGCTGTCTGCCAATAAATAATAGATCTACATTATTTTTTCAATGCACAGTTGCTGAAATTTATCAAAATTTCTCATCAGGGATGAAAGCTATGTTCTCATGTAAGACCTCAAAGAAATGTTAACTCTTACTGGACTCAATTTTAAAACTTCTGTATGAGAAAGGGCATTTTGAAACCTTGACCTAGCCATCTGGAATTACCTATATACTGAAATAAAGAAACAGCATACACTGGAGCATTGACTAAGCACCCTGCATCCCCCATGTTGAAAGCTATGCCCCTCACCCCCTAATTATATATGCCAATGCCAAAATTGCACAGACATGGGGTAGGGACAAATTCTCCGAACTCTGAATTCATGCAGTCTTGCACACCTGTAAATCAACTACCTAGTTGACCATATGCAGTTTATTAAACAGCTTTTGATCTTAGTAGACACACCCAGTATATTCAGTAGCCCAAAATGGTAAAATGCTAATATGCCAACACACCAGAATATGGACAATAAGAAAGTCAACTGTAAAAGGTCAACATATGTAAAAGGTTGACAGTTGTGTAAAATCACCAATCTGCGGATTAAGGAATATTCCCATCTCTGGGGATTGTGCAATCTTAGCATTAGTATATATATATATATATATATAATTAGCAGGGGCTGTTGAGGGTGCAGGGGGGCAAAATTATGTTATTTTATTGTTGGTTGCATGATGCAAGGAGTTTACTCAAGGATGTGTAGTTTACTGTTGTCATTTCCAATGTCAACCTTTTGCTGTCAACTTTCTTGATGTCAGCATCGTGGTGTGTCAATCTAGTGATGTAGATCTACACACACAACACACACACACACACACACACACATATATATATATATATATATATATATATATATATATATATATAGGTCCCCTTCGGATGATCGAACTTTTAAAAGAGACCATATGATCAAACCGATCTGAATGGAGATCTCCTTACAGTGCAAAATGGGAAGATTTCCCATTACGGCAATGTAGTGCCTTCTCGGAGTTGGTATATTTAAGTAGCGGGGGGGGGTGGGAGGTGCAGGGGGGCTTGCCTCCCCCGCTAAACAGAGTTAGTGTTTTTTTTTTGTGTGTGTTATGGTGTTTATTTTACATGGTCGATGTTTCAAATGTTCGATCATATGGTCTCGGCCATGTGAAAGTCGAACATTTGAGCTGTCAAGCATGTAAAGTAGACCCATATATATATATATATATATATATATATATATATATATATATATATATATACATATATATATATACATATATATATATATATATACATATATATATATACATATATATATATATATATATACACACACAAACATACATATACATACATATAGTACAAATACGCATTTTATTGATTACACGTTCTTGAAAACAAGCAACAAAGACTGTATTACACGAGAATGCACTTCACTGTAATTATCTTATTACCTGCAGCTACAAATAATCACAAACCTAATGTTATAATAGTATGTTTCTGTATTATCTCTCTAGATAATTAAATGTACAGATATACTTTTAAGAGGGGTTCTGATCACAGAACATTAACCACAATTAATGAGAAATTATTGCCAATATTCAATGAATCACTGTTGGTGCATTTTCAGTGAATGCATCAGCACATACAACCCTTCAGTATCTTGTTTTAGGTTGCAGAACGCTTGGCAATGCCAATGTTGTATAAGTTTAAGAACTGCCAGTGCAACAGCACCAGCAATACTTAAACTACATACTCCATACATATGTAGCATGCTGTTTTCAACAGCTAATAGCATAATTGCAATAACAAGAACATATCATAAAACAAAGGTATTCTGGTGTTAGTCTGGTGTCTCTGGAACCAGTTCTTATGGTTAATTCTGGATTTATTTTATGAAATCAACAGAAAAGAAGAAATGCAAGTCATAGCTCATAGTCACTGTTGCCCTCACTTCTAAGCTGTAGTTTGTGTCACACTGCAGCTCAAAACAACAAGAAGGAAACTACAGAAAGTTAAAAAGTTACACAAGATAACAGTCAAACAGTTCTTCCTGTTCTGAGACAGTCACATACAGCAAAATCAGTTCCTTTCAGATGTTTGGTAAGAATGGGATTCTCTCATTATGTCAGAATGCTTCTTATATAACCTCTCCAGACTCAAAGAATTATAAGATTTCCTTCCATATGCCAGAATACTTCATCTAACATCTTTAGTTTTATTTCTCCATTCAGGTGTTATGTTTGTGGCTCCTCTAGGCTACTCAAGAGGCATTTGGAATCTAAATCTCTGCAGTACTAACACTTAATGCAGAGCCCAGGACAGTCTTATTCACTTAGTTACCTAACAGACCTGTCTCTGGCTGAGACTGGCCTTCTTCAGGGAATGCTTTGTCTTTCTCCTTCAGTAATCTGCCCCTCTGAAACAGTACTTTAGTTCTTAGAAATTAGGAGTGCAGAGGCTCTGGTTCACCTCCTTAGGAGACAGGCAGGCTTGCTCCAACTCTGGTGCAGTTGTTGTGTATGGAGCAGATACCTCTGGTTACTGTCTGAGTACAGTCATCATTTAATAAGAGATCACTAGATCCTTCTTTAGTGGGAGATGCTTTCAGCCTAGGACAATTTGTCATGTTGAAGATGGGTTTGGCCAGGATGGAAGCCTGAACTTAAAGGAGTGAAGAGAAAAGACCTATTTAAAAAGTTTAGCATTAGACTTCTTGCGCCTATAAAGCCCACGGAGGAGGGCATATCTGTGATCAATGTGAGATCATCTCCCAAATGATAATATTTTAATGCATTACAGTCTCACTTAATTGCTAAGGCTTCCCTTTCCTTCACAAAGTATCACTTTTAATAATTGCAATGTTTTTCCCTCCAAAGATTGCAATAAGACTACCCCAGTGCACACATCTGAGGTATCAGGGAAGGCATTAAATGGTATAGCCAAATCTGAGGCCAATAATATGGACTGGGAGCATAACCCATTCTTTAATTTTCTAAATTCCTGTTTTGTGGTGTTTGCCCATTTGATAATTATTTAGCCCCTACTTTTGTTCATGGCCATTATGGGGCAAGTTGTAGTGGCAATGTGTGATATAAACTTACAGTTTTTAACCTGGCCAGGATTAAAGAATAAGCAGGCCTCCTTCTTTTTGTCAGAATACCCCTCCTAACTCCTGCAGTTGCAGTTCTTCTCTAAGTTATCTCAGATGAGACTCCTCTAGTCTACTGTGCATGAATCTAGGAACCAACTTTTTGCATTATTAACACTCCCAATATGCTGCTCAAGGCAGGCTGCTTTTGGTTAGATATCGCAATGCTTTTCTCATTCTGACTTTACCTTTTAACATGCGATATTCTGTTTCAGTACTTCCCCTCCATTCATGTATGCAGCATATCATATCCCTGGGGATCTACTTCAGAAGGCTAACAAACCAAAAGACTGAATCCCAAAAGACCGAAAATGTAAAATACTGAACGCATTTTAATGCAGGGGCAAGCCCCACTGCACTCCTCACCCCCTGCTAACTATATATACCAACTCCAAGATCACACAACAGTGAAGACAGGGAAAATTCCATCATTCAGTATTTTGCATTTTCAGTTTTTTGGGATTCAGTTTTCTGAAGTAGACTCCCAGGGATATGATATGCCGCAAAAATGAACGGAGGGGGAATACTGAAATAGAATACTACACACTGAAAAGTAAAATTAGAATAAGAAAGGCATTGCGGTACGTAACCAAAGACAGCCTGCCAGTGTCCAGGCATAGTCATGATGCCACTATGTATACCTGTGTGTGTGCGTATACAAATCTTTACTGGGTGGCACAGTGCCACAGCAGATAGTGTTGCTACCTCACAGCAAGAGGTTCCCTGGTTCGACTCTCAGCTAGAGTGCCTTCTGTGCAGAGCCTGCATGTCCTCCCTGTGTTTGTGTGGGTTTCGGCGGGTGATCTGGTTTCCTCTCACATTCCAAAGACATGTGGAAGGTGTATTTGACACTCTAAATTGGCCATAGGTGTGTGTGCATGTGTGAGTATGTGGAGTGGAAAGCCTAACTCAGAAGGGTTGTAAACCTTGGCTCTAGATGATTATCACTGTTGAAGTGACACTCCAACCTCATGTGCAAACCTGGAAAAAAGTGGTTGTGGGTGGATGTATAAATATTAGCTGACTCATAGCATTTATAAGTGTTTGCTGTACCTGTTTCTGCCTGTTTTGTGAAAAAAAAGAAAAAAAAGAAAAAAATATCTCTTGTTTTTCCTGCTTTACTAGTTTAGTCCAGTTTCAGAGTTGCTGATTCCTGGGCTTTGGTTGTAGTTCCTGTGTACTGTTTCCTTGCCTTATTTGGGGGAAGGGAAGCTACCTTGCTTTCCTGCTTTACTAGTTTAGTCCAGTTTCAGAGTTGCTGATTCCTGGGCTTTGGTTGTAGTTCCTGTGTACTGTTTCCTTGCCTTATTTGGGGAAGGAAGCTACCTTGCTTACCAGTGGGAGTGGGAAGCATTGAGCTGCCTTTTGTCCAGTTTTGTGAGGTTTCAGCCAGTAACTAGTAGTTTATTGGTTGTTTTGGGCCAGTTTCTAGCTTTTTCCAGCCCCCTGGTATAAAACGCAAACGCTAAGCGTTAGCCTGATTTAGAGCGGACCTCCCACTGTTGCACACTACGGCAGTGGCGGTTAAGCAGGTTTAAACTATTCGGCTACCTAAAGTCCACTCTTCAAATTTTCCCTTAAAACTACCTTCCTCGAACTATACTACTGATCAAATCAGCGTATCCTATAACTAAAAGATCAACTCTACTTGACTCCAAGTAGACTATTCTCTATCTATTAAACCTAGCACTTGCTCCTACAGTACTTATTACCTTGATACGGCACTCTTGTCATAGATAGTACCCCAAAAGGCAACCCCCATTTCTCGGTCACCCACGTCCCCGGAATCTTTTTAAAGTTTTTCGTCTACCCTTCTAGCATGTCGAGGGATCAGTTGCTAGTGTCCTCTCCTGCTCAGCTGGTGAACCTGGGAATATTGAGGCAATGTTTCAATTGCCTCATGTACACAGACAACCCTTTCCTCCTCCCACAAAACACAAATACATGCGAGAGATGCAACTATACGGCCAAA
Organism: Protopterus annectens; assembly: GCF_019279795.1. Lineage (NCBI taxonomy): Eukaryota > Metazoa > Chordata > Ceratodontiformes > Protopteridae > Protopterus > Protopterus annectens. The sequence continues at coordinate 753,618,030 of NC_056748.1, forward strand.
CTGGAGGCTGAGCTCTCTCAACATAGGACTGGCAAGACCAGTCAGGAGGAGAAGGTTACCACACACACTATAGACCCAGTCTCACATAGTACCATTACAACCTCAAATCATACACATAAACACACAAAGACATACTCGGAGGCTCTGATCAAAAATCTACCAAAACAGCAGAGGCCACCAAAGCAGACACCCAAACAACCACCACCTCAGAACACAACACCCGCAACACATAGACCTCACAGTCAGAGTGTCAAACAGTCACAGCCCTTAAGGCCAAACAAAATGCCAGACACACTAGTCATTGGTGACTCCATAGTCAGACACACTGATGTCCTGCTCACCAGACTGAGTAAGGAGAAGGTCACAGTAAGCTGCCTGTCGGGCGCTAGAATCCGCCACATAACGCAAGCACTCAGGTCTCTCAACAGCAGGTACAAATATGACTCAGTCATTGTCCACGCTGGTGTAAACGACCTGAGACGTACCTCCTTGGACTACATGAAAAGAGACATTGAGGAGCTCTCTGATTATGTAGCCCAGGCAGGTATGACCCTGACCTTGAGCAGTATCCTACCTTCACCAAGAATGATGCCGCAATACAGAGATAAGATGATCAGCTTTAACAATTGGCTTAAACACTGGTGTCATTCAAAGGGGATCCAGTATCTGTCTGCCTGGGATGACATGCTGGACAAGCCACGCTGCGCAAGGGACGGCTTGCACCTGTCACCCTGGGATTCCGGATATTGGCAAAGGCTCTTGCCACCCCATAGTGCCTTTTTAGGCAAGGCTCAAATTCTAAACCTACCACCCTAGAACACAAAAAGGAAAAAACTAAGGGTAATGCTGCTCAATGCCAGAAGTCTAAATCTCAAAATGCACGCACTCGAGGCCCTTCTCAGTATGGAGAACATCGATGTCTGTGCTGTGACAGAAACCTGGTTCAAGGCTCCTGAGAGCACCCCAGCTATCAGGTTTTACCTCATATCATGGGTTCCGGCCCCAAAATCCGGACAATACCAAGAAAGGAGGGGGGGGTATCCATATTCATCAAGGACACCCACACCTCAAGACTGGTGGCAATGCACGATGCATCGGAGACCATCCAGGTGCAATTAACCATAGGCAAGACTGCTCTGCAAATTGTAGCATGTTACAGGCCACCCTCACAAACTCAGGAAACTCACATGGCCTTCCTGAAAACACTAGAGGGGATAAATGTATCACCAAACACCATCATACTAGGTGACTTCAATTACCCTAATATAGACTGGGAACACTACTCAAGCCCAAACACCCTAGCCCAAAAGTTCCTGGAATTCATAAACTCAAATGCCATGGAACTAGTCACCATCCCCACAAGAGGAGATAACATACTTGATCTCATCATCACGAACATGGGAGCACAATGTTCAACACCGAAGTATACCCTCACTGGTGAGATCAGATCACAAACTAATCTCGCTGGAGGTCCTCATCCCACCCCCACCTGAAATAAAAAAGACCACAGTAAAGAACTTCTCAAAAGCCGACTTCACACTTCTAAAGACTAGTGTGGTCTCCTTTCAGGCCCCGAGCCATGGAAAACAATACTCAAGCCGCTGAATCACTTACAAACGCCTTCTACCAGCACCTGCAGGACTGCATGGATAAGGCAATCCCAAGCAAAACAAAGACTCTTTGTACCAAAGGCAAGCGTCCAGTCTGGTGGACCCCAGCCATAAACAAACTCTACAACAAAAGGAGGAAGCTACTACAAGATAGAGCAAAATCCTTAAAAGGTAAGACACCCTTGATCACTATAAGTAAAAACTAAGAGCTCTCATAAAATCATCCAAAGCAAATTTCGAGAGAAAAATAGCTAAAGACTCAAAAGACAATCATAAGGCCTTCTTTAGCTATGTTAGAAACCTAGGAGGAAACTCCCAGATATGCTCAGAACTAGTTCAAAATGATGTGAAGATTACTGATCCTACAGACATTGCCAACATACTGGCTGACAGGTTCAGTGCAAACTCCCCTCCCCAAAAGGAGAGATATCTATACCAAATGAGTGCAGCCCCCAAACATCTCCAGCGCCCAAGTGAGAACTGCTCTCTCCAAAGCAAAAAACACAGCATCCATGGGACCCGATGGTGTCCCCGGCTGTGTGCTCCACGAACTCAATGAGGAATTAAACCCACGGCTAGGACAGCTGTTTAATCAAAGTCTTACCTCTGGATACATACCCAGGGAGTGGCGCACTGCAACTGTGGTCCCACTTCACAAAGGCGGTGCCTCCACAGACCCTGGAAATTACCAGCCCATTAGCTTGACAAGCCTTATCTGCAAAGCCATGGAGAGGATCATAATGGACCTCATAAATAAAGACATAGGGAATTTGCAGACTTTGGATCCAACCCAGTTTGGCTTTGTCAAAGGCAGATCATGCCTTTTAAACTTGGTTGACTTTTTCAAACAGTCACCAAAGCCATTGATGAGGGAAAGGCAGTCCATACAGCCTACCTCGATCTGGCTAAGGCCTTCGATACAATACCCCACTGGTATCATTGAAAAACTCATCAGCTTAAATGTTAACCCATACATCACAAGATGGGTTGCAAACTGGCTGAGTGACAGAACCCACAGGGTCAGAGTTGCTGGCGCCATGTCAGACTCAAAGCCTGTCACAAGTGGTGTCCCACAGGGCTCAGTCCTGGGCCCACTCTTGTTTGGCATCTACTTTTCCAAGTACAAGCAAACACAGGAGGGTTATGGCTGACAAAGTTTGCAGATGACTGCAAACTGGCGCCATAGTAGAAAACACATCTGACACAGATATCCTTCAGAAGGGTCTCACAGAAACGGATAACTGGTGCCAGAGCCACGGCCTAAAGTTAAATGCCAAAAATGCATAGTCATACCCTTCGGGAAAAACAAGGTTACCCCTAGCTACCAAATAGGTGGCAATCCACTGAGCACAGAAGAAGTTATCAGGGACCTGGGGACCCAGGTTGATAGTAGTCTGTCATTCGACACCCATGTAGCTAAAGTAGTTAGGAAGTCCTTCTACATTGCCCACCTTATCATGAAGGGATTCTCATCTAGATCAAGGGAGGTCATAGTCTCCCTTTACTCATCACTCATCAGACCAATGATTGAGTACAATGCCCCATTCGGAATGTATCTGACCCGACACTTGCAGCAGCTGGAGAGGCCACAAAAGTTCCTCACCAAAAGGATAAAGGGTCTCAAAAATCTGTCCTATGCTGCCCGACTGAAAGAACTCCAGCTCTATTCAGTAAACACCGCTTGCTCAGAGGTGACCTTTGCCTAACATACAAGGCCATGTCAAACCCAGATTTGATGAATATGCTTCACCTCAAAAAATCTAGATCCATCAGAGCCACAAGGGCGGGAGACTTAAACCTTGACATGGCTATTAATAGGACGTGCTGGAGGGATATATTCATCACC
>NC_056748.1:753623985-753626485 GCF_019279795.1 Protopterus annectens
TTAAGGAATACACTACCTCTCTAATTGCAACCCACATTCCCAAATCAAGTATGAAGAAAAGCATAACATACACATAAAAACACTGACATATTTATATTTATAGTGTTCTAGTTAGAGAATATTTATGGTTAGATAGCTATGTTCATAGGTTCATAGGTTCATTGGTGTGTACTAGGCTAAGGGCCCGGGAACCTATATAAGCCTAGCCCAAGAAGATTCCCAAATATTTTTATCTACTTCTGGTTTGATTTCCATTCCCACTTGATGCGGCTATGCTTCTGCTAGACTAAGCAGGGAAGTCATCTTAGATTTCTCCTCCTCACGTTTTAAAACTCACTATGTTTGGGTCTTGTGAGGTCAGCAGATATGTATGCAGTCCCATGATTGCAGATCAATGCATGTAATCAATTTCAAGGAGGCCCATACCTCCTTCAGAATGGGGAATATATAATCTTGGTATGCACTGATTTTTATAAATCATTTGGTGAGCATGAAGCCTCCTTCTTGTTTTCCTCTCCAATCTATCCAACACCTTTTGGGGCCAGACAATCACTCCAAAACTGTAAGTTAGGAAATGAAGAGCAAATTGGTTTACAGCCTGAATTTTGTTCCTAGACATCAATGCTGTGTTCAGAATTTAAATCTTCTAAAATATTTCTAAGTTTTATTTGCATTTGTTCATGTTTTATTGTTGATCCTTTTCATTAATTCCCAAATATTTACACTCCCTCTTGCTCAAGTTTTCATATCACATTCTTGTCCCAAACTGATGTTTTCTTGGTGCTGCAACTTTCCTGCTTTAAAGGTTGATTTTGCATATTTATCAAAGACCAAATGACATTATTGGATCATCTGAAAAAAATTGACCACTTGCAGTTGTGCTTTCAGTTCCGTATCTGATGAGCTATACAGTTTCAAATCATTGACAAAAAGACGGCAAGTCTTTATACGTTGTTGTTTTCTAGAAGCCAAATTAGTCTGGTATTGCTGCTTCTATGCAGTTGTTTATATGGTCATACAGGCCATTTGTGTAAACCTCTGCACAGATTTCTGTGTTTTCTGGATCTGGGGGAGAGTAGAAACTAGCTATGTTGTCCCTTAAAAGGAGGTAATTTATCTTACAGAAGTTCTTAAATTTTTTGGGGTTAAGAGGAGGACTAGTTTTATCTTTATTTCAAGGAAGACTGCTTTCTGATCTTACCAGTGAAGACATCATACTAGAGGGGTGCAGCACTATTTACGAGTACAAAATCTAGGATATCTATCCCCCTAGTGGGAGTGAAGACTAGCTGCTCCACAGCATTTGAATTTGCAAAGTAACAAAATGTTGGGCCTGCATGTTAGTGGCTGTATATGCCTCCCAATTAATGGGGGGACATTTAAGACCACCCATGAGTATGGTATTGGGCTGGATGGTGAGTGATTCTAGTAACTTCAGGTATGATGTATGGGTTTCTTGGTTCAGAGTGGGGAACCTATAGCCAACAACAATATGGTAATGGATTTTTCCCACGGTTAGTTGGATATGGAGAAGCTCAAGCATGTCATATTGTCTGACCAGCCCTGAGATGTGCTTTCTGTGGCATTGGCCAGATTTCAGCAACTACACAGACATCCGTGCAACTGCACAGACATCAGTATTATCCAAGGTAAGGACAGCTTCCAGGGAGTGCAGTTCCTTGATGCTTCTAGTACTGAGCAGTAACACATTTAGCTTGTCCTCGGCAGCTTTTGTGACATTGGAAGGTTTGTCTGTCTGCTTGGCATTGCCTAAAAAAGGCACTATAAGGATAGATAATGTTTTGGCTACTATCTGAAAGCCTAGAGGTGACTGATGAAGACCATCCCCGACAAAACAGAGTGACTTGTCAACCATGTCCTCCCAGGCTGAAAAGTATTGGACCCCTTTGGAATGACCCAGTAGCCAAAACAATTGTTAAACTCAATTTTCTGTTGGTATTGTGGCATCATAATTGGAGAGTGCAGAATGCTGCTCAATGCTAGGTGTTTGAAGCATATTCTGAAAGCTCTATCATGCCTCTCCATATAGTCCAAGGAGGTGCATCTCAGGTCATTCATGCCACATGGACTATGGGTCATACTGCTACTTAGTGACCCGAGTGCTTGCATGATCTGGTGAATCTTGGCCCCTGACAAGCAACTGCAACCTTCTCCTTAACCAGTCTGGCAAGAGGGACAGCACCATCTCACAATGGAGTCTCCTAGAACCAGGATATTGGGTTGTGAACTGTTTTGCATTACAGGCTTCGCAGATGAGACACAAGGAGATGTGGCTTTGTGTGTGAGGTTTGGGTAAGTTGCGTGTGAGCACCTCCACATACGTGGGTCTGGGTGTGGTCCTTTGCACCCTTGTGAAGTAAGTGATGTGTGAGAGTCACTGACAACCTTTTTGCTGCTTTTTGTGCCTCTATGGGACAGTCTAGCCTCCAGTGTCACTGTGCAACTACAACTCACACATACTGTATTTGCCTGTTTGAGA